>NC_029790.2:133352236-133362507 GCF_000816755.2 Arachis ipaensis | reverse complement strand
TTTTCAAAATTAAATAATATATAAAGAATTAATTAATAAATAAAATAAAATAAAAAATTATTTGACAATTATTAAAAAAATATGATTTATTATTTGTCCCATCACTAATCCACAAAATTTTTGTGACGAATTTTTGTGAAACTGTGAGGATAAGCTAATAAATTATATCTCAAATATCATAATTTTTTCGTCTTTATCTAGGGATTTCAGGTTGATTCTCACTCTTAACTTTACAGGAAAAAAATAAAAATAAAAGAAGAAGCTGTGAGGGTAAGGTTGATTCAATCTCCTTTGATGGAAGGCCATAAAGATGATCACATAAATTGTTCATTACCGTTTTAAACAACATTTGCGGCAATTCCGAATGCATTTGTCCCTTTTAAATGAATGGGCACATAGCAAATTAAACTTCATTCCATCTTATGACAAAGGCAATAAACATGACAACTACATCTACTTATGCCAAATCACAAGGTCGTCTATGGTTCTACAACGAATTTTGTAGTTAAATGTAACTTTGTTAGAGAAAGTCTATTATAGATAACCAACTTGAGTAGTCGAGTGGTCAGCTCACTCGTCGTTTAAATAAGTGTCGAGAGTTTGAATCACGCTTTATGCATGTAGCAATCTATTGATCGGTGACAGACTCTTGAATAGAGCTCCGATCCACGACGAATTAGTCTTTAACCTCTCGAATTAAGAAATACTATGGACAACCAAAATAAATAGTAAAAATACGAAATTAATAATTAAAAATTATTAAATAATAATTTAATCAAATTATTTAACAGTTTTTAATCATTATTTTTTTATAAAATCAATTATATATAAGTCCCCACTATTACGAAAACTTACTAATTATATTTCTTTAAGCATCATATAATAATCCTCAATTTGATAAATTCGATAAGTCCACACTTTCACAGACTGATATCGCAGCTTCAAAGTTCATACAATTGGTACGAGCAAGTAACATGTGATATCAACACCGTTACATAAATTGTAAATTACCAATAAATTTGGATTTGAAGTTTGAACATTACAATTACACATTTACACTTGGTGATTAAGAGTTAAGTCCCATTTTGGTCCCTGAGATTGACGAATTACACTGATTTAGTCCTCTAAATAATTAGTCCTCCAGATTCGAAAAAATGCACCACGTTAGTCTTTAGCCTATTTTTCGTCACCGGAGAACTAACGCCGTTAGTGATGTGGCCAAATATTGCCACGCTGGACACACTAATGGTTATATGACGTGGCGTAAAGTTTGATTTGCTCCAATTTAGTCCTTATCCCCCTTTTAAAACCTAAGTTCATCCTGTGACCTCATCATCTTCTTCTTCTTCCCGTTTCTCTCTGGTTCTTCGTCTCCTGCTCCCTTCCGAGTTTACCATCATAAATGCAAATGGGAGCCAAAGTTCCATGCGGTCCAACACAAGGAGTTCCAGTCGAAGTAGAGCATCGGGTGTTCCATAGTGGTGTGGGTGTGGGTGCCGCCCTGTTCTTCGGTGGTCCACAACAGAGGCTAACCCTAACAAGCCATTCTTTGGGTGCCCTAACTACAATATTAATGGTAAGAGGTGGTGTGGTTTGTTTGTCTGGGCTGACATTGGAGAAGAAGACCTCAGAGGAAGGGTAATTTCTACTGTGGATGGTGACCAAGTTAGGGTGGATTTGGCTTGGAGAATTGGGAAGATAGAGGCTGAAGTTAGAACCCAAAAAATGTACATTTTAGTTTTGGCTTTATTTATAGTTTTTGTAAGCTTGAAGATGAGTTTGTATTACTGTGTTCAGGGTGGAAGTGTATTAGAAGAAAGAAAAATTCTCCTTCTCAAATTTCCTAGTTGTTTCTGTCATTCAATGAAATTATTCAAAAAAAAAATTGCAAAAAATGCATCTGAAGTAGCATAATTGAAACTAGAAGAAATTGTCATAATAATAATAACCATATCAATAAGTTTTAACAAAAGTAACAATAATCCTGCCATATTAATGACAACTCTCCAGACAAGTAAAGAGTAGTTCTAATTCCAAAATACACCTTAGCTAAAGGACACAGAGTGTCATCATTGTCATATTGTATTTAAATATACTAAAAGTCTACTGCCATAAATTCAGCCCACAAAACAAAAAGTATGATTCACAAAAAAATTCAAAGTTTCATCCAAAATAGGCTGCACAGATCAGGTACATCTTCATTTCTTCTTCCTTGGTGGCTTGAAGCCAGGTGTTGGGACAAATTTAAGGAAGTTGGCCAGTCTGAAAGATGTGGCTGAGCTTGCTCCTTGTAGTGGATCCATAGTGATCGATCCTGATGGTGGTGTAGAGGACCTCCTTCTGGTCTGTAACTTGGATGGCCTCGCAGGTGGATCCTGTTTCAGTAGGACATAAATTCAGTTGAATGTGAACAACAATTTTTAGTATGAGTTGTGAAACTAAATGCAAGTACCTCTTGACTATGTTGGGAGTGTTGTGCATCGAAGTAGTTTGGCTGGGAGAGGTCAATCTCAACCACCTAGGCATCAACTGGTGCAGGTGCCTGAGCATGGGCTTCTGGAGCAGCTTGAGAAGGTGCTTGTGGATGAGCCTGAGCAGGTGCATCTGGAGGAGCTTGAGTAGGTGCTTGAACAGCATTTTTTTGTTCAGTGCTCTCTTTTTTGGACAACCCCTCTTTGTGTGTCCCTTTTGTAGACAGTATTTGCAAGTAAATGGTTTTAGTTGTCTCTTTAGAGTCCCAGTCACGTTAGATTTCTTGCTTCCTCCATTACCCTCATCTGCATCCTTTCTCCTTTTCTTTGTTAGTGGTCCGGGCTTATTCTTTTTCTTTGGAGCTTGTGGTCTATTCTGCTCAAATTTCTCCCAAAGAGATTGTCCAGGCAATGAATTTACATAATGTGCATAAGTGTCTCTATATGCGTCTATGGTGAGCCACTTATGACAGAAATCTTCAGGTCTCTTATTCACCTTTGTGAGTGCTGCACACGCATGCACACAGGGCATTTCTGAAGTAATTAACAAAGTAATGTGTTATTAAAGTATTTAACACAGGTCTCTTATTTAATAAAGTATTTAATTACCTGTTAGCATCCAAAATTGACATGTGTAGAGTCGCTTGCCCAAATCCACTACCATGTTAGTTGGATGACCATGCACTTCAAACTTTTCATACTCATCATCCCCAGTCCAGATTGGCATCCAACTCTTAGACTCCTTCCTGATCTTGTCCAACCTACTTTGAACCACTGGTGGTAGATTTTTCATATGGTTGGCTAACTTAACTTTGTTTTTAGCGATTGACCTCATGACAAACATTCTGACCTCCTCAAGTAGCGTGATGATTGGCTTGGCCCTTACTTCCTTAATTCTTGCATTAAAGACCTTGCAAGCGTTATTGCAGATATTATCAAGTTTGGGAGCATGACTAAATGCTGACTTTGTCCACGAATCAGTCGCTTACACCCTGCCTTAAAACCATTCTTGCACCCACTAAGACATACATACATTCTCTGAAAGATTACCTCTCCATCTGGTTGGGGAATGGTTCCTATTCTAATTGTTGAACCCGGATTACACTTCAAGAGGGTTTCTCTATAGTCCCTGACCATTGCATACTGGGCCTTCTCATCTCCATATACCACAGCTCTAGCGTCTGCTAAGGCTCTAGAAATTGAATTTCTATTTAGTACCAGATCACACTTGGACTTGAAGTAGACAGCTGCCTCACATTGCCTGAAGTTAGGATATTTTCTAACCTTCTTCACTAACTTGCTAGTCAACCAGTTTCTATTTGCAGCTCGGTTGGTGGCTTCTCTAGTACATGTGTGGTCGTCATTGAAGGTTTTTATCTGCTAACATGTCTCCTCATGGTCTCGTGAGGCATATACCACCCACTTGCACTCCTCATTCTTACAGACAGCCCTGCATCTCACAGCATCGTTCTTAATAAACTGAATCCGCCTACCTTCTTGAATTGTAAACTCTCTCACTGCCTCTCTGAACTCAGACTTTGTATTAAACTTCATCCCCACCTCAAGTTTTAAATCACCGAACCGAATACCATCTCTAAATACCGGGAATACATCATTTGGCTCTTCTTCAAAAAATTCATCTTCCGAAGGAGGAGGAGTCTTCATTTCCTCCGAGTGCCAAGAGTTGGCACCATCAGACTCTGCTCCAGGATCCAAATCGTTGTCCAGGTTTTCATCTCCTATCACAGGGACTTCTAAGAAACTTAAGTCCACCTCACACTCCTCATCATCCACCACCAATACATCATCATCGTTAAGAAACTTTCTCTTTGACTTTGCTAGTCCCTCAGTAGGTGCATGCTTCAACCCAGGCTCTATTTTCTTGGTCTCACATTTTTTTTCAACAACATCATCATCACTTGAGCTATCATCTCTCCCAGGATCATATGAACTGTCCTCTGTGGTGTGTTCATCTTCAGAAAAAGACAACCTTAGCACTTATTTTTTATTGTCATGTTGCTGCCCCTTCCTCACTTGTGAAGCAGACCTTGTGCAATAGGCTTTAGTTGTGATTTTAGGCTTTGGATTTAGTTTGGACTTGGACACAGAATTCAGGTTGGGCTTGGGGTTGGACTTAGAGGCATTCTTCGGGTTGGCAGTGGCCTTATGTGATGATGTAATATTGGATTTCGGATTTGGGTTGGCATTTGAATTGGGTTTAGTTTTTGGAGAAACTGGAGGAGTATTGGTAACAGGGTTTGCAGTAGTAGCTTGGCTAGGATTAGAGTTGGATGTGGTAGTAGGATTATTGTTTTGGGGTGTTGGGTTATTAGCAACAGGATCTGTTGGTTCTGTGGTCTTGGGTGGTGAGGTATTATGCATTGGTTCATTGTTGTTGGTGAATGGAGTCTCATCAGCAGGGGCAGTGGGTATATTAGCTTGGTTTGGGGTCTTGTCTTGTAGGGGTTCATTGTCAGCTTCATCACTAACCTCTCTCAAATCATCATGGTCACTCTCAATATACTCCACAATCTCATTTCCCTCAAGAATTTCTGGTGTTGAAACTGCATGCTCAAAGTAAACATCAACCAGCCCATCATTCTTTTCACCCATGAAACACATCTCTCTCAACTCATCATCACAATTCAGAGCTCTTAACCCAATGTCTAAACTCCTCCCGGGCACATGCCACCAACATTCTCCTATCCTATCATATCCTAGTTCTTTATAATAATTTCTAATCCAAAAAACATCTAAAGTATCTACATCAATGTCACCAACGCATGCCTTCTTATCAGGAGAATATATAGTCATCCCGTTTTCATCTTTCTGAAATTTTTCCACATGGTGGAATATAATATCTAAGTACACATCCATCTGCATGATTCAAAAAAATATCTTTTCAGCACCAGTTCCACACAATGCCCCCTTTAAGATAGTTTTCATCAACTACATTCATACATGACAGAAACATATATCAAAATAACACACATTTATCCACCATCGGAACAGAGCATGAAGACAAACCCCAAAAAAACAGTTGCAGACAACATCAAAATAAAATCCTAGCCCAAATTTCACTACAAACCTTAGGAAAAAACAATATATAAAGCAATAAACTATGATCAACAACCATCAACGCATTCCCTAAAATTTGAAAAAATAAAATTTTAAAATCTTCACTAACTTCGGTGACGAAACAAAAGCTCCTTGTATAGTGTTCACTCGTGATCCAGCAGTCTCCGGGAATCCTATTGCAGTTACTCGTTCCTATTTTGAGTGAGTAACGGAAGAGAGACGTTTTTCCTCTGCGTCACTCATGGAGGAGTTGAAGACAAAGAGTGGAGACAAAAGAGGGAGAGGCCAACGTTTTGTTTTCCATCGCATAGAAACGACGTCGCTCAAAAGGGTTTTTTAGCGCCAATTTAGAAACGACGACGTTTCCTCGTGTCCAGCGTGGCAATATTTGGCCACGTCACTAACGGCGTTAGTCCTCCGGTGACGGAAAATAGGCTAAGGAATAACGTGGTGCATTTTTCGAATCTGGGGGACTAATTTAGTGCAATCGGGATCTGGAGGACTAAATCAGTGCAACTCGTCAATTTTAGGGACCAAAATGGGGCTTAACTCTAGTGATTAATGTTTCGAACTGTGAACCAAATTTAATTTATGTGAGCGGATCTTGAATTTAGTCATAGTGAATATAAATTGTCTCGTTTTTATCCTGACCCAATAGAAATGGGATATTGGTCGTTTACAAAATTAAAAGATTATTGTCGCAACATAAACACTAAACACTAGATACTATGCTGACAATATTTTTTCTAGAGACTAATTTTGATTTACTGTATATTTGTATAATTATATCTATTCTTTTAAATGATTATTCACACGATTAATATAAAAAATAATTATACTGACAGGACATTAAAATTAAACTTTTTTGTAAACAAATAATTTATAAAAATAAAAAATCTTCTTAAAGACTATGCTGGTTAAGGTAAACAAAATCAAGATTTTATGTAAACTTAAAAATAAATTAATTATCTAAAATATAAAATTATAATAAAATTTAAATCATAAAATCTTAAGATTTAGTATACATCATGTAAAATCAATTGAGTTATTTAACATTGTAATATAAAAAGGTTTAAATTGAGAATATAGTTAGATGGTGGCAATATTCGCCATTTACACTCTTTGCAGCCTTTTAATTTTCTTCTCCTGCATCAGATTCCTAAGTTCTGAACCACCGATCCAAACACAACCAAAGCTTCCCCCAAGAAATGGCAGACAAGCCAAGCCGATCGCTGATCGTATTCGGAGACGGGTTGGCCCGTTTCATCGACCCATCATCACACATCAACCTTCATTCTCTCGCTTCCAATGCTTTCTGCGGTTTCTTGAGCCTCCCCAATTCCCCTCTCTCAGGTTCATTTTCCTCTTCAACACAAACCCATTTGGTTAATAACACTATTATGTTAAAAAGTTTGGATTTTGTTGCATCTTAAGTCTTATTCCACCAACTGTTTGTGATAATGTCAAAGACACCATATGTGATGATAGAAAAGTGATCTGCTTTTAGTTTAGTTTCTATAATCTGTACACTTCCATTGTAACATCCCATAAGTGGTACAAAATTGGAAAAATGTTTAGTGCAAGAAATTTTATGAGGATATGGTTGTTAGAATTGTGTTGCATGTTGCTTTACTCTTGAATGGATAGACAGAATAGTGGATTAGATTACTTTATTGTGAGTAATTCTGATAGTATTTTGCTGACTGTGTGGAATTGCTCTTTCTAAGTTTCTATAATCTGTTTCTGAATAAGACTTTTCAAAAATCAGTATCAGGATTTTTTTTTATTGAATTAGTGTAGTCCTGTGACAGAATATTAGTTTCAAGGTGAATTCTATGGTGTCTAAATTTTACCAAATTTATTTTTTATAGTAAATTTTAAATGTTTAAAAATTATTTATTTTTATATTTTTTAAATTAAATATTTTTAAACCTTTTTTGCAAACTAGACATCACCTTTTAGGCACCATAGCAATCACCTGGTTTGAATGAAAAATCAATCACCGAACTTTTTCTTTTCCTGTGACATCAACATTCACTTGAATATATAGTTTTCAGAAAGCGAGGAAGAGAGGATAGTTAGAGAGTTTGCTGTATTGCTGGATGCATGTGATGCTTGTTTAAATACGGTGAGACTCATTTACTAAGAATTTTTTTTATGTTTGAACACACACAGCTTCAGAAAACTGTGAATAACATATCATAAATGGTTTTGATCCTTGTCAGAGTGGTAACCAAGATAATGCACCAAAACAAACCTTACCTGATAGGTATTTTCTTTAATACATTTTCGACTCTCTTTTATTTTTATAACATTGTTCTGTTTACTTGTTTAAAGGAGATTTTAACGCCAAAGCACTTCCTTATACAGGTTTATGGGAATGAAAGCTGCTATATTGACAAACAATTCAGGCTTGAAATCTTTTAGTGCTAAACTTGGCTTCAGTGTTCTTGAGTTAGATGAGTTACTGAAGACTAACGAGTTACAAGACATTGTGGTCCTTGAGCTGCTCAAGTTGCTTGGCTTTCAAGAAGGAAAGGTGGTGGACGACAACTACTTTGATCTTATTTTCCTTCACGTTGGAGCTGGTGAGAAGGTTGATAGTAATGACCAAAAGGAGATTGATACTGAAATGGAGTATGTCAATGGCTTGGTTGGGGAGATAATGAGCCAAGCGCAACCAGGATCCGACGTTGGTTCTAGGCTACACTTGTCTGTTGTCATGAGCTATGGGAATGTCTTGGAGGGTGATGACTCCAAGTATTCGGTGTCAAAGAGGGCAGATGAGAAGAACTCTTATCTTTCAGAACTCTTTCCTTTGCAAAGTTATGCTATGAAAGGAGGAAGCCCTCGAAAGGATGTAAGGTAATTAAGCACAAGGATAACTTAAGTTCTCAGTCTTGCTTCCTCTTTGGAATTTCTTTATTTATACCCTCATGAAATGATACAGGCACCATTGTCCCATGTTGATTGCTCAGTGGCAACATGCTGTGACTCGCAAGGATGAGACACAGAAGTTTTCTTTCGAAGATTTCAAGGAGGTTCGCTTTTAAATTTTTACTTATGGTTTTATTCACAAGTTAGTTATTGATTAGTCTAATAAGTGTTTTTATACACCTGAACACAGTTATTTTTAGAATCTCGATTATTTTAAACGATTTATCCAGATATGTGAAAAACTGATTTTCCTTTTGGTAAAAAGAGAAAAGGGAGTGATTTTCTATTAATATATTGGCGTTTCGTTCAAACTTATCTTGTTCTCTTCTTGTCATGCAGCATTGTGGGAATCTTACAATACCAGCAGACAGGTTCTTGCATGAGATAGCCTTTAAGCTTTGGAAAGCTCCAAAGTATGGAGCCTAAGTTCCTTTTCATTTCAAGCCTCTTGCCATAGCAGCAGAGTTCAATCTACTTAACTTCTAGTGTTAACATGTCTGGCACCAATTGCTGGTCAAATGTTGATAACATGTTTATTTTCATGGCTTTGACTTTGCTGGGTATACCAAAATCAGGAGTTTAAAGCTCCAGAGCCAAATATACCATTTGTGTGGCTGTGATCGCTATTTTTATGACTTTTTAACCACTTTGTCCTCTACTAATGGAGCTCCAGCGTAGCTATGTCCCTTCCATCGCCACTCCACTCATGTTTACTTAATAACCTAACCACATACTTAACGTAGATAGTAGTCTCAATAGAATTTTTAACATACATAATCTGGGAAAATTTTGAAAATATTTATCACAAACCTCTACTTTTTTTTTTCATATTTTCTAAATTTTTTTGGCAGCTTCAAACACCTTAATATTCTTTCCCACAAAAAAAAAGGAGCTTTTAGTCGTATTATATAGTAGCAAGTACTATTTAGGATTTTATTCATAGACTAGATTGCAACTCATATAATGGAACAAACATCACACACAACAATGTATATCAAGATCCTATATATATAGTTATGGTTATTCTTATAAAAGAATTGATTTTGAGGCACACTATCCAAAAGAAAAAATATTATATTTATTTATAATTTTGTTATTCTCAATGAGAATTTTAATCAATTAATTAATTATCTAGCCACATAAATCACAAAGGATAAAGTTCTGCAGAGTATTATCTTCGATTCTAGACAATTTATTAGTGTAATTAATTATTTTAAATATATAATTATTTATGCACTTGCATCTTAAGTTTTTTGATAAGTAATTTCGTCATATAATAAGATCGATTATGTTATATGTATAAAATAATATTTTTTAAATAACATATATAACTGATCAAATAATAGCAGGCCGTCTGCTACTTACATCTTTTGAGGGAGCCAGAACAAAGGCTTTTTTTTTTATTTAAATAAATAAACGAAAATCATTGAACAAGATGAAAATGTGCATGGCCACCTCACCTGCACCGCATGCGAATTGGATTTACCCATCACTCCAGGATGGCGCCTACGTAATGGAGGCCTGACTTCCCAATCCAGGGAAGGCGAGCGCAAAATGGCCACCTCTTATTAGGCGTCTACGAATTGGACCACTTCACCTACGGCAGAAACGAAATGGGCCAACACAATGGCTGCGGGAGCGAATTGGAATACTACGGTTCTGGCACCCACGAAATGGCGATGCAGCACTCAGGGCTGCAACCGTACGAGCATGCACTGATCGATGCGGGTGGCCATGGGTTAAAGGTGTATGGGTTTGCTTGAATATAAAAGGGAAGAAGGGGGA
>NC_029790.2:133350268-133352072 GCF_000816755.2 Arachis ipaensis | reverse complement strand
TGTGCCAACTTTTATTTATAATTCTATTTAATAGAAGTGTCTTTGTGGATATGTCTTCAAAAAATATCTTTTTTACAGTGTGTCCAATAAAAATATCTTTAAAAATGTATTTTTTGGATGTGTCTCTTTATACATGTATTTGAAATATAATAATTAATTATTGTTGACAATAAGTTGACAAATAGTATATTGATATCCTATACTTTTCCTAATGAAATTGTGTTGTGGAAAAAAAATTATGCCATGGTAAAAAAAATTATTAAAACGATCGATAGTAGAATTAAGAATTAAGGTTTTCGGTTGGATGAATTTTATATTTCTGCACATTTACTTCAGAAGGTTAGTTTCTGTATATATTAAAAAAATTGTTATTGAACAAAAATGTATAAGTTTTTTAGTTTATGTGATTATTTTTTGTCAATTATGTTATTAGTAGTGTTGTCAGAACTAATTTTATTGTTATTTAATCTTACTTAGATTAATTTTTTTTTTTGTATTTTTTTCATTTCAGCCAATATGTGTTCTTAGTCTGTACTATACATTGGTTGATGTTTCACATTAGATCTGTTGGAACCAAGCATGGAAATTAGGTCGAAGAGGTTTGAACTTTATCTAAGACGAATAGGATTCTATTATGCTTTGTTAATAAAGCTTTTCGAGTATGACAATCTATTGATAAGTGTTCTTGTCGAAAGATGGCGTTCCGAAACACACACATTTTACTTACCATGGAGTGAATGTATCATTACTCTAGAGGACGTCACAATGTAATTAGGATTATCTATTGATGGCGAGTCTGCAAGCGGTAAGTCATGGAGCAAGTTCCATCCGAACAATATATGACAATGGTGTGAAGAACTTTTTGGTGATATTCAAGTGCATGTCGAGATAACGAAATTTAACATAAAATTAAAGAAGCTCAAGACTCGACACCCCCAACAAATACATAATGTAACAAACGTGGACCGTGTTGTTAGCCTTATCCGGTGATAGGACACCCCCAACAAATACATAATGTAACAACGTGTATACTGCATAAGAGAGTTATCTAGAGAGTCAAGCAACACATCTGTTGAAGTCGAGTTCTGAGCCACTTCATTTTTATGTTAAATTTCGTTGTCTCAACATGCCCAATTGGATCATCACCAAAAATTTTTTCACAATGTTGCCATATATTCCTCTTGTAGAACTTGCTCAATGATCTCAGAATACGCTCACAGACTCGCCATCAATGGATAACCCTAATTGCATTGCGATGTCCTCTAGAATAACTCTACACTCACTCTATAGTATGCAAAATATGTGTGTTTCGAGACGCCATCTTTCGATAAGGACGCTTATCAATGGATTGTTATACTCAAAACGCTCTATTAACGAAGCATAATAGAATTTTGTTCGTCTTAGATAAGGTTCAAACCTTTGTCGTCTAATCTCCATGTTTGGATCCAACGGTTCTGATGTGAAAACATCAACAAGTATGCCATGCGAACTAAAAACACATATTGGCTGAAATAAAAAAAGATGAACAAAAATTTCAAAATAATCTAAGCAAGACTAAATAATAATAAAATTAGTTCTAACAACACTACTAATAACATAATTGACAAAAAATAATCACATAAACTAAAAAATTTATACATCTTTGCTCAATAACATCTTTTTCTAATGCATACAGAAACTAATCTTACGAAATAAATGTGAAAAAACATAAAATTCAACCTAACTGATTCAAATTATCTTCGACATTAATTCTCCTGGCTCATTTTAATAATTTTTTTTACCACACCACAATATTTATTCCACA
>NC_029790.2:133349387-133350085 GCF_000816755.2 Arachis ipaensis | reverse complement strand
TGCATCTACGTATTGTCCCCTCCCCTTCTCCTCTTTTATATTCAAGCAAACCCATAAACTTCTAATCCTTGACTGCTGCATCCATTTCGTGGGTGCCAGAACCGAAGTACTCCAATTCGTTTCCGCCGCTGCTGTATTGGCCCAATTTGTTTCTGCCGCAGTGAAGTGGTCCAATTCGCAGGCGTCGAACATGAAGTGGCCATTTTGCGCTCGCCCTCCCTGGGTTGGAAAGTCAAGCTTCGTTTTCCATACGTCGCCTACTCTTCTGCCATATCAGCCTCTATTTCGCAGACGTCATCCCTGAGGTAATGGGTAAATTCAATTCGCATGCGGTGCAGGTGGCGATGCGCATTTTCATCTTCGTTTCATTCCCTGCCTTGGGAATTAATAATTTTCGTTTATTTATTTAAATAAATAAGCCCAGAACAGAGAAAGGCCAAATATAGGCCCCAAGTCACAATGTATTCAACATGGAATTTCACAATGGCTTCTGAATTTTCCCGTGAAGGCAACCATCTAGCTCACCACATAGTTGCCTGCCAATGTATGTTGCTATGCCCGTGCCAGATTCAGAATAAGGCTATTAATGTGGATAGGACATAGAATATAGACAGGAATTTATATTTAAAAAGTGTTTGGATAAAGAGATATAAATAATAAATACAGTATCTCTTAAGATATTTTTTTTTTTAATTTTT
>NC_029790.2:133346970-133348962 GCF_000816755.2 Arachis ipaensis | reverse complement strand
GTCTTAGAGAGGTTTTTAGAAGAGGTATTCAGAGAGTATAGAAATTTATTCTTTTTTATCTGTTCTTTCTTTATTTTTGTGTTATTTTTTTTTATTGTGTTCTTCTTTTCATCATAGTAAAAAGATTAAATTCATTATCTATTAAGTTTTTCAATTTATATAATAAAAAATTAAAAACAAAAAATAAAAAATTTAAAAAGATATGAAAATGAATTATATTAAAAAAGATTTGAATATTAAGTTGAATAAAAAAGATTGAATTGGCAAAAGTAAAGTTTAGTAGGTATCATTCCTTTACCGTCCTTCAACAACTGGAAAAGGATTAGACAGGGAGAAGAGGTGTATAAGAAATATGTCTATTTTAATTATTTTGTATAATATTTTAATCTTATTTATATACAACAACAACAAAGCCTTGTCTTACTAGATGGGGTGGGCTACACGAATCAAACGATGTCATTGTGTTCTATCATGTATCATGTCTGAAGAGAGACTGTTTACATGTAGTATCATTTGACCACCTCATGGATGGTCTTCTTAAGTCTTCCTCTGCATTTCGCTCTTTGTCCATCTTCCATCTCATCCACCCTCCTGACTGGATGTTCTATCGGTCTTCTTCTCACATGTCTACACCACCTGAGACGCGATTCAACCATCTTTTTCACAATGGGTGCTACTCCCACTCTCTCCCTTATATGTTCATTTCTTATTTTATCCAATCGCGCATGACCATTCATCCATCTCAACATCTTCATCTCTGCTACACTTAATTTATGTTCGTGCTCCCCTTTGGCCGCCCAACACTCCGTACCATAAAGCATAGCCGGTCTTATAGCGGTGCGATAGAATTTACCTTTTAAGTTTTAAAGACACTTTTTTGTCGTATATAAAATTAGATGCACTCCGCCATTTTAACCAACCTGCTTGGATCCTATGATTTACGTCCTGTTCAATCTCTCCATTATCCTGTATGATGCACCAAGATACTTAAAACTTTTAACCTTTCGTAGGATGTTTTCTCCAATTTTCACCTCTATATTAGGGTTTTCCCTTCTCAAACTGAACTTACATTCCATATATTCCGTCTTGCTACGGCTTATGTGTAGACCATACACTTCTAGAGCTTCTCTCCATAAGTCCAACTTCTTATTTAAGTCTTCCCTTGACTCTCCCATAAGAAAGATATCATAGGCAAAAAGCATGCACCATGGCGCAGGCTCTTGAATGTGCTTTATGAGTACTTCCAAGACTAATGTAAAAATGTATAGACTTAAGGATGATCCCTAGTGTAATCCTATACCAATAGAAAATTTCTCTGTCACACCACCTTGAGCCTTCACACTAGTTGTGACCCATCATACATGTCTTTAATTGCACAAATATATACGATCCTTACTCTCTTCTCTTCTAAAACCTTCCATAAGATCTCTCTTGGCATCTTATCATACGCTTTTTCCAAATCAATAAACATCATATGTAGATCCCTTTTATTACTACGATACCTCTCCATCATCCTTCTTAATAAGTATATCACTTCAGTAGTAGATCTGGCATAAATTCAAATTGGTTATCTGTTACTTGTGTCTCTTTTTTCAATCTCCGTTTTATCACCCTTTTCCATAACTTCATAGCATAATCTTATTTATATGTATCCAAATATAATAGTAGACCTTATATTAATGTCTTGTACATTATATTTAAATATAATACACAAAAATAATTTTTAATATTTTTGTTCTATTATTTTTATCTCCGTATCATGTACTGTTTTATTCATCAAAATAAACACAGCCTTAGAATAGAGAGAGAGTTGGGAGAGAGGGATATGTTTGAATTGGTGGGGTTTGGGTCTCCGGCCCTCCCTTGTTAAAAAAAATTAAATACACCTTCACAGCTAAAACAGCTACACCACTAAGATTGATCACAAAAATAAACGAAATTGGGAGCACCTCTATGGGTTGTATTCTTCTATAAATACCTATTTTAGGCAAT
>NC_029790.2:133341511-133346924 GCF_000816755.2 Arachis ipaensis | reverse complement strand
ATTTTGGTACCAGAGTGCTTTCCAAATATTCCTACTGCCATCTCATGAGTATTTTCAAGAGTTTTAGACCAAGCTTTACAGATGTTCCAACTACCATCTCATGAGTATCTAACGAGTTTTAGACCACCCTATCATCAGCTCCAATCTTTTTCGGGAGTTTGAGTAAATACTAAGGGGAATTGATCCTTTCCATTTTTTTTAACAATTGAGGGAGTAAAATGTAATCTCTCACCATTAATTTTATAAGTGGGATTAAGAATAAATATGAAAGAGAACAATGAAAGGTTAGAGATCACACTTTATATTGTCAATTTTTTTTAATAATTGAGAGGATTCATTCCCAATACTAAGAATCTATTTGAATAGGTTCATAAGTAACTTTTTTTAAATTTTTAATTTATGAAAAGACGTAGTGTTAATATCTGATACAATTTTTAAAATTAAATTGTAGTTTTTTAAAAAATTATTTAAGTGCTTATGAAAAATTAAAAAAAAAGACTTTTTTCATAATAAAATTTTTTTAATCACATTTTTTTAAAATAAGTATTTTTAAAACTAAAAAACCAAATATAAAATCACTTATTTATAAACTACTTTTAATATAAACATTTATTGTTTAAACTATTTTTTTAAAAAGAGTTTAATTAAACTATTTACCCAAACTGAACTTAAATATCCTGAAATAATAACTATTCACGTTCTTTGCTTATTAAGTTCAATTTTTTTAATAAACAATTTTATGCTATGAAGCACGCCAGCACGGACACCGTGTCTGCGTGTCGGACACATTTCGGACACGACACTTACCGATACTCGTCCGACACGTGTGTCTGCTGTGTCCAAACCGTGTCTCAATAAAAAATAAAATTTTTTTCTCCAGACACACTTGGACACATCTAAATACCATCACGTGTCAGCGTGTCCGGTCTTATTCTTAATATATATTCTTAAAATAAATTTAGATATAGTATATATTATTATTTATTAAAATAAAAAATATTTTAAATACTTGATATAATTAAAATAAGACATTTTTATCTGGCAAAATACAAGATAATAAAACATGTAACATACGGCCATAACTCCATTAATAATATGTAATTCAAATTTATAACTTCACTCGTGGGACTTGAGACTTTGTTATAAGCAAATATTTGACATATTTTCATCATTGTTAGGACTTAATTTTTTCTATGTGATTTTTATATTTACGTTTACTATAATGTAAAATAGTTTATTATCAATATAGAAAATCTTTTCTTTTGTTTTTCCTTCTAATCTTACTAATCCTTCTTGTCAAAAATATATATTACAATGCAATTCACCTTGTATGAAAAATTTGAATAAATAATGAGAACAATATAGAGGTTATTACATGTGAGGACATCTATAATAACAGCTTGACAAAGGATGAAAAGAAATAAGAACAAGAACTAGGTGCCCAATGTGAAAAACAGAGGTAACAATGCAATCTTCTCTAAAATGGAATATACTTGATGGTTCTACCCTGCATAAATAGCAGGTTTCTTAAAATCATTAAATTACACCCGTGTTTCTAGAATTGTTGAAGAACCTATGAGAACTAATATGCACAAAAATCACATTCAATGTGATGGCCCATCCATCGTCACACAAATTCACCCAACATTGACAACTATCTACAAACTCAATGCTGGACATGACTACAAAGAATCATATTTTGATTCAGACATGATTTTCTTTTTTACATAAGGTTTATTCCTACATGGCTACCAGAAAACCGATTCCAGCACCCATTGATCCAATACTACCATAACTCTTTCTGAGTAATTGCAGTATCAGGTATAAATACACTAGTGTAAACATCCAAATGGAAAAGAAGCAGCCCGCAGATTCCAGTTTCCTTTGCCATCTGGAGCCAACTTATACACAACCTGGTGAGCATGACTATATATGACCTGCACATCATAAAACACATTGGTTTCAATGCCAAACAATTTCACTTTCAAACTAACAAATTAAATGGTAAATTCACACATCATCCAGCAAAACATAAAAGCTATACTTGACCCAAAAAATAGACAATCATGCCATGCATTGTGAGAACAGTGAAAGGGGAAAAATAGTTGTCGATCATGAGCTGTTCATATGGGAATCAACCCATTTCAACCTCAATCTAGAAGCAAAGCAAAGCAAAAGTACCTCTAGAATGCAAAATAATAACTTGCAAGGCTAGATTGGAAGTCCGCCACTCAAGTAGCAGTTCCACTGCTCTAGTCCTGCTGCACACTAATGGTACCTGCAACATAGTACTTTCAAAGCATAATTCATGCTGGACATAACATAGAGATATACAGTACCAGTAGAAATACAAGTGAAGGGCCCACCTTATTTGCCCCCTCACCCAGCGGTTTGGTCAGGACCACTGCCTTGCATAAACTGTGGAGAAGGAGCAGGAACAATAAATTGTGGTTGGCCTGGAACTGGTGCAGCGATTCCTGAAATGGTCAACACAATTGCAAAATCAGTAATCACATACATCAACAGTGAACTTCAAGAAGATTTTATCAGTAGTGATAGTGAAATGCAGCATGACTACATGCACATCTGACAGCATCATTCTACATTGGATACAGTAATAAAAAACTTGCCTATACTAAGTGCTGATCAAATACAAATTTAATACTCGGTATCCATCTAAACTTCAATCTAGCTCTATATTATCAATTATCTCCACATTCTATCAAATGTTAATTAGTAACTAAAATGCTTACATAGGCAATATTTTCATTTCGTTAATTAACCGCTTTGCAGAAAGATATACTAGCAACTGGGAAGTCTATGCATTTCTGGAATATCACTGCTTATTATAGGTTTTACTGTGAATATTAGTTCCTATGTATATCAGCTTTCATGTCTCAAAAAAGCCTACAAAACAACCTCCAAATCAACTATGTTGCAGAACTCTTACAATCACAAGTGAAAAGTACAAGAGTGTTTACAAGTCAATAAAAAAAAAGCAGTGTGTACCACTAGGATATGGTGTTTGAATGGCAGGCATAGGTGAAGTTGACATCGCATTAACATTAGATCCACCATATGGCACGATCTGATGGCCTTGTATTGTATAGCCTTGCATTGCTGTATACCCATGTCCACTAGGCATAGCCTGACCCACTTGTCCATAGGAGGGATAAATGGTTGTGTTTACTGCACCAGGCACTCCATATATCTGAAGGTACTGCTGACCCATATATGGATTGTACATACTCTATTAAACAAGATGACAGAGGTAGAAATAGTCAGCAGAAGATCAATAAAACTAAATTCTTCCTAAGCCAAATTGAAAAAATAAAAATAAAAATCAATATGACCTGTGGGTAGACGTATTCAGGTCCATACGTTGTATACCTGCAAGGATAAAAAAACAACCACATATAATGGAAAAGATCACCTCTATAGCATGATTCTGGTGTAATACATCCTGATGCACAATGCAAATGTAGTTAGGAACACCTCACATACTTAAAGATAAATGTAGCAAATGATTAGTTTTTATTACGTTCCGTTGACATAAGTTTTCCACTAAACAATAAACAACTAATGCCTTATTCTATACGATTCTCCTATCCTAATTAATCCCTACTACGAGGATGCCACATGTTGTAATTGTATATAAAGATCGCCATATGAAAAAATGCCTTAACCAGGTTGAGTTTTGGGTTTTAACATTCAATAGCAATATCACTTGACAACAAATAGTAATAATATTGGAGATATATCCATAGATGTGACAAGTATATAGAAGAAGCTAAAGTAGTAGTAACTATTGACAACAAAGACACAAACAAATCTTTAAATCAAATTATCTCAATGGGGCATAACATCCAACTCACCCATAAGGTGGATAAACCAACCCCTGTTGATAGCCGTATGAAACTGGTTGCTGGTAGCCGAAACTTCCCAAAAAGGCTCCTCTCGCTGGTTGCAAACCTCCAACATATGGGGAGGCTGGTCTTATCCGTCCTATAAACGACAAAGGAATCAAGCACCAAATAAAAGTAACCCATGTGGAAAGAAGTAGACTATGTTTATGCTACAACAGTACTCATAACAATGAAATATTGCTTGGGCACAAGTCAACAAAATTGTTTAAGGAAAGTAGACTGAATTGGTAAATGGGCCAATCAGAGAGATCAAACTAATTTTAAATTGACCATACATTGACATGCATGAGCACTTAGCAGAAATAAGAAATTGTGGACCAAAAGAAAAGTTGAGACAATCACAGTAAATCAGATAAACGCTCACCTTGCATATTTAGGATGAAGTACGTGTTCTTTAGATAACAGTACATGTTCTAAAAAAAATAAAAGATAAAAACCCAAACTCCACAGAAAATACAAGCAATCAAGCACTTTAAATCACCGCCCACAAATTTATCTTGATAACATGGGCATGTAAATGTGGGTTTCCAACCATCTCCAAAATAATATATATATTTTAAATGTAGTAAAAACGACAAGACCAATGATGATAGAAGCAACGATGAAACATCAGTCAATGTACTCAAATTTTAGTATGCGCAATTGGAGCGTAGCATAAACATCAGTCAAGGTACTCAGTAAATGTAGTCAATTAATTGAGGCAGTGGAAGAATGAATTTAGTAATAGAATACCATAAGGCAGCGGAGGGCGTGGTCGACCGAGTGAAGCCAAGTTACAATTAGCTCTTCTACCATCAATGATTGGAGTTGGATCAGCACACGCTCTCCTAGCAGCCTCGGGATCCCGGAAAGTCACCTATACCCTCCAATTCCATGCAGAAACCAAGTCATTCTAATAGTATAAACTTGCAAAACCAACAATTTTTTTTTGAAGTAGTAGCTAGCAATTACAGTGGAATAAAGAGATACTCACAAAACCATATCCTTTGGATCTCCCGGTGTTCTTGTCAGTGATGACTACCGCCTCAAGAATTTCACCAAATTGCTCGAAGTGGCGGCGCATGGTTTCACTTTGAGTCTCCCATGCCAGCCCTCCGACGAAAACCTTGGTGTATGTGGTGTCACCGAAAGGAGAGTTCAATAACTGAAACCCCGAACTTGAACTCGATCCCGAGCTTGGGCCCTGAATCGCTTGGTATGCCATTAACAATCAAGATGGTGACGATTCTCCTCCACAGGCACCCACAAGGACAAAATGAGAACACTGAAAACGAAAACAACATAAGAGGAATGAAAATCACTGAGAAGAATATACAAAATGATACTGAATTCAGATTGGGAAGGGATAGGGGGAAACTCAGGCATCCACGTGATCAAGGAAAGAGAAGGAAAAAACAAAGAAAGGTGCGCAGTAGGAAGAAGAAGTAGATTACAAAGGAATATACTGAGAACCAGAGGAAGAAGAGTTTCGAAGAACGGCGAATATA
>NC_029790.2:133340684-133341418 GCF_000816755.2 Arachis ipaensis | reverse complement strand
GGCTAGCCTAAGTATTGATGAAAATTAAAGCGACCCAATACAAAGACTAATGCCAAAAACATGGAATTTTGATGCCATCAGTTATTTCTAACAATTACACGAATGAAGAGTTCATAGTTTGGGCAAATAATTTTGCCTTGTGCAGTCCACATCACTCTAGTCCGAAATTTATAATAACTAAACTTCCAAGAATCTCTGTGACTCCACCCTAAAGAAAGCTAAACTAAACCCTAAAGAAATCTTCTCTTTTGTAAAACTATAAGCCTATAAGAAGCCACTATAACTTTGGTTCATTTGATTGGAAAATTGGACTAATGCAAGAGCTATGCAATCTACCTACACAAGAGAGTTACTTGCTGTCCCATGTTCCCTTAATCCACGAAAATCCCTTAACAGAAAACCCCCAAGTAACTGCACAAATTCAAAACCTAAAGAATGATACTATGAAAAGCAAACAGAACAAGCATCAATTACATATAGATCTGATCCAAAAACTATTTGTTTCTCCATCTTCAGTGACTCAAACCCTAGAATTCAGGCATCAATTACAAATTAAAGTTAAATCAGACCAACAAATGAACTCAGTTATAGGTGGTTTCAACCGCACAAGGTAGCACGCTTCAACTCTAACAACACAGAACCATATGATTCGATGCAGAGGGAAGCAGAGGTAAAGAGGAAAGGAAAACCAAACCTTATTCGACGCCGCAAGACTAATGAAACTGTGAAATCAT
>NC_029790.2:133339425-133340565 GCF_000816755.2 Arachis ipaensis | reverse complement strand
CCTTAATGTGCAATTAACGTAGCACTCTTAATGGTTCATGAGACAGATTCAGTTTATGCTTTCCTCCGATTGCCGGAGATTCATACGGAGAAGGAGGTGCTGCGGCGTGTTTTCGATTTGAAACAGCGGAGAAACTGAGAGGTGAGGTTTCAGGAAGTTTCTAGAAAAGAGAATAGCTTAGACGGGTGCCCGTGGTGGTGCTGAACTGAATGAAGTGAAGTTGTGGAGTGGTTGTTTCCGCCAAGTACGGTATTGCGGCAGTTGCGGCAAGGCCTGCGTTAGGGTCTTGTGTTTTTCTCTTTCCCCTTCTTCTTTCTCTGTACACCAAAAACCCAAAAAAATAAAAATAAAAAAGTAGCACTCCCAATTAGTTAGTTTGATTTACATTTGCCAGAAGGGCTTCTTTTTAATATTCAATAATTACAATATGACCCACATATTTTCTCCTAATTTTATATTAATCTATAGATCTCCAAGCACCACACCAAAGAAAAAACGGCTAATTTTTTAAGAAATGAAAAAAAAAATAATGTGTAATTCAGTATTATGGTGTATTGGTATGTTTTTTATATGGATTTAACATTTTTTATTTTAATTTAAATAACAAATCGGATGTCACATTTGACAAATTGAAGAATTATATTTCTATAATACATTTTCAATTTGTGGTAAGATAAATTTTTTTTCGCTTTTAAACAAATTGAAGAGTTCGATTTTTAAGTTTAACAATACTAACATGCAAATCTGACTCTCAAATTTGTATTTTTTTAAAAAATTAAAAATCACAAATCTAACTCTTAGATTTGTGACATAAAAAAAATTTAAAATCTACAAATTTAATCCTCAAATTTTGACTATTCACACAAAAAAAACACACTAACTCTCCACATTATTTAAAAATACCATAAAAATCTCAATAATAAAAATAAAAAGTGAGAAAAAACCTATTTGAGATCCTTCTCAGTTCTCACAGAGATTAAAAGGACAGGTCTCATCTTATTTTAACATTTCCTTTTAGTAAATTCAATAAAAGTTTTATCTGCACCATAAAATCTCCTATTTTTAGAATAATGATCCAAATTAATTTTTGAGATTTGTAAAATTAGATATTTTAGTCTCTAAATTTTAAAATATATAAAA
>NC_029790.2:133332541-133339279 GCF_000816755.2 Arachis ipaensis | reverse complement strand
AGATTAAAATTTTAAAAATTTTAAAACAGTCATTTTGATTAATAGATTAAATGAAAAGGGATTGTATTATCTAACCAAATAAATATTAAGAACTGTTTTGTATATTTTTTTTTTTTGAAGAAAAGAGGCTCAACACAGTAAAGTGGAGCAGAGGAGCTAAGATGACCAAAAATAAAAACAGACATAACTAAAAAGCTGGTATCCGTTGTCATCTCCGGCATTGCCATCAACAACCAAACGGATCAACTCCACACCAATCTTTGTAACTCAAGAAGGACATGATCTTAACTCCTTCAACACTTGTCTCTATCTGCTAGAAGACTCTGCTATTCCGCTCCAACCAGATGTTCCAAACAACCGCACAGAATCCTATCATCCATTTTCTTTGCTCTGACTTCCCACCTGTTGCTTCAATCCAGCTCTCATAGAACTCTTTAGTAGTTCCCGGGATGGCCCAAGCTCTATCAGAAAATGTCAGCCATGCACACCATACCTGCCACGTGAACTCACATGCAAAAAATAAATGATGTACAAATTCTATGTTCTTTTTACACAAAACACAAATGTTGTCATGATGATTAATAATGCCAAGCCTGCTCAGCCTCTCCTTTGTATTTACCCTTCCTACTAGCACAAACCAAGCAAAAAGTTCAACTCTTGGTATAACCAAGCCTCTCCATATGGAACTTGTGAAGTTGTAACTTGTGATGTCTGCTGGGAGCGTCTCATTATGTAGCACCTGCACAAAAGAATTAGTAGAAAACACTCCATTTTTATCAAATTTCCAACTCACTGAATCCTCTCTATCAAGCGATAACCTCACGACCCTCAACCGGACATGTAATTGATTTAGCAACTCTAACTCCCATTGGAAGAGTTCCCTCCTCCATTGGAAGTCCCATACCCACTCTAGCCCATCCCAGAACCCACAGTCCCCTATTACGGATCCTTGTTGATTTGAAACCGAGAAGAGTCTTGGAAAACATTCTTTCAAGGAGCCATCTTGTAACCACGCATCCTCCCAAAAGCGAATGTTTCTGCCATTTCCCACCTCCATCGACAGACCCCTGATCATCATATCTCTTGCCTGTTGGTCCTTAATATTGAGCTGGCAAATATCTTTCCACGGCCCCCCTCTTGATCTCACAGGTTGGTTTGATAACATTACAGTTGGGTCCAACTGATTACAAGAGCAAACAATCTTCTTCCAAAGTGGGCAGTCCTCCTTTGAAAAACGCCACCACCATTTGAACAGTAGTGCCGCATTCCTAATTAGAGCATCCCCCACCCCCAAACCTCCTAGTTTTTTCGGAGCCTGAACTACCTCCCATTTCACCATTGGAATCCCATTATTCCCATCTTCTTTACTCCACAGGAACCTTCTTTGGAGCCCAATAATCCTTTCTGCAACCCCCTTTGGCATCTTATACAAGCTTAAGTAGTAAACCGGCAGGCTATTGAGAACAGATTTTATAAGGACCAACTTACCCGCTTTGTTGAGCGACTTAGCTTTCCATAAACTCATCTTGTCTTCAACCTTGTCAATGATCGGTTTCCAGGTCTTCACCAATCGAGGATTAGCACCAAGAGAAATCCCTAAGTACCTGACAGGTAAAACTGCTTCTCCACAACCCAACAGACCGCACATATTCGTCACCCATTCCTTCTCACAGTTAACTGAAATTAGGCTCGATTTTTCAAAGTTGATACTCAGGCCAGACATTAACTCAAAACAACGCAGAAACCTCTTGTAATTCACTAGCGTCCCCGTTTCCTGAGGACAAAATAAAATGGTGTCGTCTGCAAATTGGAGATGCGACAATTCTACATTATTCATTCCCACCAGTAGTGGAGATATTCTGCTATTTCTAACCGCCTCCCCCACCATCCTGTGGAGAACGTCAACAACGAGAACAAACAGGAAGGGGGAGAGAGGATCGCCTTGTCTGAGGCCCCTCTCCATCTTGAACGGCTTGGTTGGTGACCCATTGATCAAAATAGACATAGATGCTGTAGTCACACACTCCTTCACCCAGGTCCTCCATCTACTACCAAAACACATCTTCTGTAGCACTATATCCACAAAGCTCCATCTCACTCTGTCATAGGCTTTCTGGAAGTCCAATTTAACAATTGCCGCTTGCTTTTTCCTCAGCTTAAGCCAGTGAACTGTCTCACAAGCAATGAGGGCACCATCATGTATTTTGCGACCCTTTACAAATGCAGATTGAGTCTCTCCCACTAGATGCGGCATCACTGATCGCATTCTTCTTACCAGCACTTTTGATATCACCTTATAGACACAACCCACCATACTAATCGGTCTTAAGTCTTTGATTTCTTTGGCTCCCACAAATTTTGGTGCTAACGCCACCCAAGTAACATTAGCATCTGCTGGTAACTTTGCATTCTGAAAAAAGTTCAACACAGCTGCAGTAAACTCCTGACCAAGCTCATCCCAGCATTTCTTAATGAAGTTCATATTGTAGCTATCACTACCTGGAGCTTTACTGGACTCACAATCCCAAACCGCCTCTCGTACTTCATCTGTCGATGGCATCGCCTCTAACATTGCTGCCTCTTCGTCAGTAATCTGCTCGACCAGCCCATCACGGATCCCAATCAAAGGGGCATGCTCCTGCCTATACAGTTCTTTATAAAAACCCACAATCTCAGACTTTATTCTATCCTGACTCCGTACCAGCCTCCCATTAATCAGTAAAGAATCTATTCTGTTGTTCCTCCTTCTTGCTGAAGCTAAGTTATGGAAGTATCTAGTGTTCCTGTCCATATCTCTAGCATGCTTGGATATGGACATCTGCTTCCAATGCAGCTCTTTTCTGACATACCACTTCGCACAACAAGTCACCAGCGCCTTACGTCTAGCCTCCATTGTTCCATCATAACTACCAGCACTGACCTTGTCATCAATCTTCTTAATCTCCTCCTCAAACTTCTTTATCCTGTTATCCATATCACCAAAATTATCCATATGCCACCTCCTGAGCGGTACTGTCAACGCCTTCAGCTTGTTTGTAAACATGTCTTCTCACAGTTTCCTCCACTCATCCTTTACCAGCTTCAGAAATCCCTCATGTGTAAACCAGGAATCCAAACTGCGAAAAGGTCTTGGGCCCGCACCGATTCTAGAGTCTTCTAATATCAATGGACAATGGTCTGATAGGCCTCGTGGTCCTCCTTTCAGACGAGTGTCTGGAAACTCCTCAAGCCACTCCAAACTGACCAGGATCCTGTCAATGCGGCTACACGATTGACCTCGAAACCATGTGAACTTCCGGTCAGTTAAAGGTAAATCAACTAACTGCAAATCTTGTACCCAGTCCTTGAAATCCTCCACAGATGCCGGTAGACTAGTAGCACCTTTCCTTTCTTCCAACTGTAGTATTTCATTGAAGTCTCCCATGAAGCAAAACGGAACCTGACAAAGACCCACCATGTAGCTTAACTCCTCCCACATTACCAGTTTTTCACTCCTAACATGTGCACCATATACCAAGCAGAAAACACATTTGAAATTGTTTTTTGTCAGAATACCCTCCACGCTTAGCCAACCGTCCCCTTTATAGCAATTTAGTCTTGTAAATAGAAAATTATCCCACATTAACAGCAAACCACCCGACGCACCAACAGACTCCACACACTCCCAGTCCACCGTATCACAACCCCACAGACGTGCTACATCAAACCTAGACACAGACTCCTTCTTGGTTTCAATCAAGCCTAGCATATTCAATCTATATTTTTTCTTCAATTCTTTCACCATGCACCATTTTCCATACCCTCCTAGTCCTCTAACATTCCAGCAACTATAAATCATTTAAAATAGTTTTTACACACCTTGTTATGTTGTTTGGGCCTGCTTCTTCTAGCTTTCTCCCTCTGTTTTGCCATTTTTCTTTTTGCTGCAATTACTTCATTCTGACTTTGTAGAATCGCCATAAGATCTTCCTCATCGTCATAGAAAACTGCACCTGACTCCACTGCTAGCTTCAACGTTTCCTTATTTTCTACTAACTGTTTTGCCTGTGTATCCCTCTGCTCATCATCTGGTGGTGCGTGTTCAAGTTCTGTCTCGGAACCCGCATCCTCATTATTACAGTCCTTCACATTCCCTTGACCCACACCTTCATCTTCCCTTTCTTCCAATTCACACACCTTTATCTGACATAGTAAAAGTTGGTATCCTTGTTCAGACCGGCTGGTTCCTTCCTTAGTGAGACTGTCCTCTTCCGGTTCGGCATCAACAGCAACCGGCCTTCTTCGGACCACCCTTCCTTCGGACCCTTCATCGGCGCACAGAGCCTCCACACGGCCTCGTTCCTCTGTTCTCTCGCCAGTCCAGTCGTCAGTGATGCCCGGCCGTTCAGACGCCTCCCTCATCGATGCACAGGCAGGGAAGACACCCCGGTTATCCACCTCATCTCCCCGGGGAAGAGTCGTGCAGCCAGTTTCATGAACTGCGTCTCCGACATGGATAGCTTCAACGTTCCTCGACCCGGCAGCGCAGGGAACCGACAGACCTGGATCAGAATCGCGTTGATACTGTTGGTTCTCTCTACCCGGCTCCTTCGACCCAGATCCACGAGGAAGTGCCTGGCCCAGCCCATCTTTATTTCCAGTTTCTGATTCCTTCCTTACCCCGTTATGCTTTCCAGGCCCAGTTTCAACAGGAGGCTCATTACCCAGCCTTTCCTCACGTCCGGCCCTTTTTTGGAGAGATGCTCCATTCAACTTTCCTTGGAGACCGCATATTTGGAGTTGTTGGATTCCACACAGCAACCCTTCACTCCAATAAACTTCTTGAGGCCCAGTTGTTGAATGGCCCAATAGATGCCCAGCATTTTGAATAGCCTTGTGGGCCTCTCTCCTTTGTAAGCACCCATTAATCTCAACCTCTCCGTGCATTCTTTTCTCATCCTGTTTGGTCCCACTTCTTTTTTCAATGCAAATCTGAGTGACCGTTCTCTCCGATCCACACTCATCAAATCCTCCAAGATCAGCATCGTTATTAATCCCCTTTAATTCGTATTGATTCGACATCCGTTGCCTCTTCAAAACAATTAAATTGTCTTTATTGCAATCATTCAAAAAAATGTCTGCTGTGACCAAAGTACCCTTATTTTCACCACCGTCGTTAGCACCTGTTCCGATTAGGTCAGCTGCCGGATCCCACATTGCCGCCATCAACAACTTTTCTCCGGTTTGTGAACTTACGTTTTCACATATTGACTTCACGCCTGTGGTTCCCAGAAAGCAATCATCTCCGTATATTTCGCGTCCTATTTCCTTCACAAAAACATCAAATCCACTAGTCCCAACCGTAATATGAATCCTTTCCTTTATTTCGTCAAAAACACAGGTATCAATTAACACTCTCCCAACACTGAAGGATGAAGCAGACTTTGTCACGTCGTCACACTTGACTACTTCTCCCCAAAGGCCGCCTATTGTATTGAAAGTCTTTTCTGACCAAACATGTAGAGGGACTCCATGACATTCTAGCCACACTCTTCTGGTCTCACTACGTTCTGTCTCCTCCCATCTCCATACCCTGTAAAAGAATTGTAATAGTCTGTTCATGTTAAATGTAAACGCTGCCTCCGCATTCTTCACAGAATCAAACACTAGAAGTGCTTTGTAAGCTCCAAGCTCCCTGACTTCAACAATCTGTGGGAAGTTGTGATCAATGGCTCTTCGTAAAGCTTTAAAGTCCATGGCTCTTGTGGTACCGCCTACCAAACTTCTCAACAGCCAATCGAAATTCTCTTTCGCTACTGGCACTTCAATCTTTTTCATCCAACCATTTCCTTGGTTGTTCTCGACTGGAGCTATTTTTTTAGTTTCTGCCACTCTCGTAGAGCTTTCACCCTTCTCAAGTTGTCTGACCTCTGCCGCAGATCTTACGGAGTCCCCCTCGCATGCCCCATTGTTCTCCCCTTTCATAGCCCTTCTGTATTTGGCTTCACCTACATAGATTACCTTTCCCCTTATTCTTGTATGATGCATCTCGGCTATGGCCTTCATCGCTCCCCCTCTTGTTGTGTATCGTATAAACGCAAACATATACACAATTCCATTCTTCAGCTTCCGAGCCAGATAGATGTCGTTGATTCGTCCTGTCCAATGGAACAAGTGAAATAGTTCCTTCTTCGAAATATCAATCGGCAGATTGTTTTAAAACATAAAAAACTAAAGTGTTATTGGACATTAAAAATTTTTGGAACTAAATTATTTAATTACTCCCATTTTTATTTCGGGTTTAGAACTGGCTATGGTTGAAGCCGAAGAGGATCTTGGTCATGGTAGATGTTTCAAATAATATGTTACTCTCCCAATGTTCAAGGGGTTCCATTTTCTTGTTGCATTAATATCCTTTAGAATTTTCCATATACTTTGAGAATATTGTATAACTTTTATGGGAAAAAAGAATACTGTATAACAGCTGGAAATATTTTAGGTGGCATTCCTAAATTATATATTGAGCCAAGTGCCGTTGATTATTGAAATTTAAGCACACTAATTATTACTTTACCTTCTATATGATTGACATAACTTTTAAAGAGAGAAATTTTCTACCCACTCAAATAAAAACATGTTCTCTCCATATGAAAAAGTTAAATTATTTTATAGTGTTTTTAATTTTACTAAATTTATAATTAAATTTTGATGAATTTTACTAAATTCTCTCCATTTTAAAAGATAAGTTACCTCTTATTA
>NC_029790.2:133332268-133332524 GCF_000816755.2 Arachis ipaensis | reverse complement strand
TTCTATAGTTCTTTTTTTCCTTTTTCATTTTTTCTTTTGGTATCAACAACTCTGACTTTAACCTTTTTTTTTTAATTGTCTTTGTAAGAAAAATGAAAATATTTTTGAAAATACGAAGGAAGTAAGATAGAATTATTAAGCGATAGTGTTATGAAAATTTTTTATGTCTTTTGAATTTGTTTATTTATTTATTTTAGTTTTTGAGATTTTTTGGTTGAAAATAATTAATAAATATGTAATTTAAAAAATTTACAAA
>NC_029790.2:133327724-133332206 GCF_000816755.2 Arachis ipaensis | reverse complement strand
AATAAATTTAATCATGATAAATAAATTTATTTCAACTAATAATACTGTGACATATAACAAACTAACAAAGGGTAGTTTTTTTTTCCCAAGTTAAAAGTGAGACTCAAACCCGAGAATGTAACTTAGGTCTGGATGAGAAAATTATGTCATTTGAATTATAACTTGACTATAACAAAGGATAATTTACTCTTTAAAATTGAGAATGTTTGATAGAATTCACCTTAAATTTTTATATTTTAAAAACTTTTAATTTAATCTCTACATCAATTTTAAATTTGTAATCACATTTTTATTATTCAAAAAATATTTAACTATATGCCAAGACATATTCGCTATTAATGTAAGATGGATAAAAACATTTTTGTAATATTTACTGTTAAAAAGGATTTAATAACAAATTTAATAACAAATTTAAAACTAATCTAAGAATCAATTGAAAGTTTTAAAGATACAAGGAGCTAATTACAAATTTAGAAAAACAATTTAACTATACGAAAACAAAGGAACATTGAAAGCCATTTTCATTCAATTTCCACAAAATGACACTTATTTCTTGTTCTGAAACTTATCATTTGGTGAATATGGAACAAAAATAAAGACCATCCTTCAATTCAAGGGTGTGCATCATCTAACGCTCTAAAAGGTTTCTAAACAAGTAAGTTCCCATTAAATACCACCCAATTAAGAGTAATGAAAATGATGATAGGCCAATTAAGAAGGGCCATCCAACCATCAAAACACCAATGCAAACAACCACAACAAAAGGCAAGAAAGCCCTTAAAATTGACATGAAATCAACCCAATGACCCTTGAATAGTATCAAGGCTCCAACATTTATCATGTTCCAGCTCATTGATCCACCGTAACATAGCCGGTTAAGACAGTTGGCGACGAACAAATGGCAGTTGCATGTGAAGAGGTTGTAAGTTTTGTTCTCGAAATAGCGCATGCTCGAATGCAAGGCATCGTCCCATGTGATTGCTGTCCCATACTCGGAGTGCAGGTAGCCATGCTTGCATGAATGCGCAGATATGTTTTGAGGGAAGCAACACTGTTAACATGTCATTACCAGATTCCACAGAATGTCAAATTGGAGTTAACACTTTCAAACTGTTAAAACTAAATTGAACCCAAAAGGTTTATAGGCAAAGGGAAGGGGAGAACTTTGAAAATGAATTGCTTTCCAAAAAGCATAGGGGAATGCATTAAAAAAATATAAAAATAAAAGTAAAATTATGAATTTGTTAATCTTTATTCAAATTTAGCTAATCTTCTACATCATTATGTAGCTGGAATAAAACACCAAAATTATAAGCATTATAAAAGCTTTACAAAAGCACCCATAACCTAATTCTTATGTACTGGACTACTCGTGTATGTGTAGTTGTGTATGTAAACCAATTTCAAACTTGTTATGCTGGTTTGGACTAGCATCTTTTGATACCTATCTACCTATTTAGAAATAGTAATTTCAAAATGTGTGTCTTTGCATGTGCACGCGTGCAAGCACGCATGCTGCCGGGGTGAAATTAAAAGGTGTTCTAATTTATAATGCAAATGAATCTTAATAAATCAAAGAGGAAAATTTAGGCCAAATTTATTTTGAGCATCTGGATCAATATGCAACCTATTTTCAGCAAAGACATAATTATGATGTCACCAGCCATATCATGTTGGTGTTTTCCTAATTCATATATGTTTAGCCTCAATAGTACCATAAATAAAAATTGGCAGTAAAATTTCTATGCCTTCAAGTAAACAATCTGAGAGACAGATGACAACAACAAACAGAGATAGCAAAGTTGATATACAGTACCTGTCTTCGATCAAGTTGCAAGTATCTAGCGACTCCACCAAAAGCGAAATTATCAACATTCACAAAATTGGATCCAAAAAAATCTAAAACAACTCCATCCTCCCTGCAAATGCCAACATGACCAATGAAGGGCGCCAACCATGAGACAACTGGGAGGGGATTCCAAACTAAACAACACGGAAATTTCGCCTTCTTTGGATCAATTGGATCTAAAGGCCACATGTCATGCTCTAAGCTTCCCGAGGAGCGAGAATGCTCAATGTCATAACTTGCATTTAACTCCATGTGAAAAGTCTACAGCATTGCATATAGCTTTGCACAAATTTCTGAGTAGATGCATCACTGTTTCAAAACAACTAACCGAGACATCCCAACTCAACTCGCAACTCAGCACAAATATCCAGCGAAAAATGTATGCTGCATAGATAAGACGACATATGATACCAGATAAGCTCAAGAGCACAAACACTAATCAAAACTTCCTTATACATTATAAATGTTGAGGCATCAAACTTCATAGTAGGAAATACTTAAATTTCTAAGTATGGAAGTATCTCTGTCAAAATGCCAAAATTAAATACCAATGCATAATGTAATTACCATATTTGTTTGTACTCAAATCTAGAAGGGGGAAGTAAAAACAGCTGAATATGGTTGAGTGAGTGCAATAAAAGAGGAAAGAGAGGAAGTGTCAAGTCAAAGAGTGATCCAGCTGGCCCAAGAAAGGAAATGAGCTCAGATTCAATGTAAGGTCCATGCCGAAGCACGTGTGGATAAAGATCGCACGATGCAAAACCTGCACAGCAGTTATATTGGCCGGCTAGCCAAGATTCGCGGAATGGAGCTTGGCTGACGACATAGGATCCAAGGACTAGTTAGTTAGTTAGTATAAATAGGACTCGGTCTCCTCCCACATTCTCGGATTTATGTTTTTCTTTCTAGCCTTCTTTTGTTTTTCATTTCAATCTACATATTTAGTATGCTTTTTTTTTTTTTATATAAAAAGAATGGTTTAACAAGATTACGATTTTCTTCTAAGGATTTATGTTGATCATTGCCAAGTTGCCGAGTACCCCTCTTGGCATTAATCATATAGTAAAGGTAATCATGAAAAGTGAGTTTCGGATAGTTTCTTGTTTTGAAATTTAATCAATTCAATTTTAACCAAACAATAGTTATGCACATATATCATCAACCAACCCCAGCAAAAAGCAGAATAAAATTGCCACCCTATTCCCACAAAAGTGTAACATACTGTGGTTTCATCCGTGGATTAATAACTTTTTCAAAATAGTAAACACCAACACCAATTTCATTCCATTGATGTAGAAAACCTTTACCTCATTAGCCAACAATGTTCCTTCAAGTTATAGTTTAGCAAATTTCCCTCCAATTGTTAATAATAAGCTATGGGTTTGAAAAAAGCTGAAATGTATGAACAGACCAGCATTTCAAGAATCATTAGAGCTAACTCAACTCAGTGGTGGAAATTAATTAGCCACTTACAACATTCTTGCATTGTGCTCCACATGAGGTTTATATTGAACTATCACAACAAAGTTCATGTCATAACAATTTTTTCAAACCTAGCACAAACCCTCATGCCAATAACTCACAGAACAAACAGAGTTCAGCAAAAAAATAAATAAATAACAAATAAAAAAAAATCAAACACAAACAATTTTAAACCACAGGTTCTAGCAGAAAGCCAATTACAGCACTAACCGTTTAAAAGAAAAAAAAAAAGTATCAAAGAGAAACATTTAATCAAGTACAAAAACTTTCAAAACAAAAAGTGTTTCAATATTACACACATAACACATTAAATCATTCACCTATTCAAGAAATCAACTTCAGTCTCAGAAAAGAATTACCATAAGAATCAGCAACTGAGGCGAAAATTGTAGTTTTAGTCAAAAGGGGTATAAGTAACTATAATGTCCCCATTTTTATAGATGAATACCTAGATTTCTACAATGGAGATGTCAAACAATCAGATTTCTACAACTGAAGTATCCTTAACCCAATTCATACCTGAAGAAGAAGATCTTGTGCTTGAAAAAGATGAAGAAGGTTGCAGAAGACAAATTAAACTCTCTTTGGGGTTATTGCTGAGAAGCACCTGAGATAATATTTATTCTGACGAGGACACCATAAAACTAGCAAGGAATCAGAAATTTCCTTAGCAAAGTCCCCAATCTCTTTGTATCACTTCTGTAGGAAATAGGAATTGTTATTATCCAGCCAAAAATCGGCCAAATGTTTTTGGATGAATCCAAAATTTTTATGATGGTATTTATGTTAGGGATAATATTTCTTTTAATAAGTATCAGAATAAATTTTTTTATATACTAAGAATTGGAATTGTTGAAAGTTCTATGATACTGCTTTATTTTTTTATTTTAATTATATATATTATATATTTTTTATAATTAAAATCAATAATTAACCATTACTGAAACATCAGAAAATTTTTCATTAATTTATTACATTTATTTTATTGTTGTTTTGAAATGGAAGCAATGAATGGAAAATGGGAAAGGTGCATGAACCTTTTGCTGATTTTTTCAATTTCCTTTATCCATGGTGGGCCCTACCATGTTTAAATTCATTTGGGTAAGGTAAACCACTACAACGTATTCATTTTTAAATACACCAACAAAAAT
>NC_029790.2:133326289-133327609 GCF_000816755.2 Arachis ipaensis | reverse complement strand
TTTGTAGTTTGTAGACACTTATTTTATAGCTTTTGGTTCTTGAGATGGTTATATTTTGAAGTAATTTAACTATTATATTTTTTATTATTATATTAAGATATTTATGACTGTTTTAATTTTGAATAAACAAATAACACTACTTTTTATTATCTTTTTATCTATAAGTTACTATTTTTATTCAAAATCTTGTGCAATACTATAAGTAGTTTGATTTATTTAAAAATATTTTATGTTAGTTTATTTATATTCATATCTGCTAATTATACAGTTAATATATACACTAAAATAGGGTGAAAGATTTCAAAGTTACATTAATATTAACATTTTAAATCTCTTTTTCCTCTCCCTTCTACCTTTTGTTTATTAACTCATAAGACATAAGCAAGATGCAAAAATGCAAATAAAATAATGAGCGGTGATAAACTCGTTAAAAGGAATTTGAATCTTTTAAATTTTAAATTTGTATTTTAAAGGGTAAAATGTAATCTTCTACTTTTGAATGATTTCTCTTTTATATTTATTTTTGGTCTCACCTATAAAATAAATGGTGAGAGATCACACTTTATTCTCTAAAGTAAAATTTTCTTTAAACTTTGAATTTTATTTTATAGGATAAAGTATGATTTGTTATTATTTATTTCATAAGTAGGAGTAAGAAAAAATATGAAAGAAAAACTATTTAAAGATAAAAGATCATATTTTATTCTCTAAAATAAAAATTTAAAAGTTAGAGGATGTAAATTCTATTTTAGTTTTGTGGATTCGGCTTTTGGGCAAACATAATAACATAATTTATGTTGTTGTGTCGAGAGCATGACAGCTTTCACAATGCTCACGTTTGCCCATCTCTTTGCCATACGTCTGTTGCCGCCATGCATCCCACCCCAAGTTCTCAAAGTCCAACTACCTATTATCACATAAAAAATATATCAAGTGTATATCAAAATTAATTATTAAAAATAAATTATTATTTATTTTTATATAAATATTATATTATTTAACTTATTTATATATATATATATATATATATATATATATATATTTTGTATTAATCAAGTTAGGTTAGTTTAGTAATTATTATACTATTTTGTTTAATTAAGTGTCGATTATTCAAATTTTACTTTTGTGTATGCAGCAACTTATTGGTTTGCGACAAATTCTTAAATAGAATTCAGATTCATAACAAACTAGGCAAAAACAAATTAGTCCTTGACTAGTCGGACTTAGAATCATTCACGTCAAAATATGTATTTATATATAAAAAAATTGAAAAATATTAAATAATATAATATATTTGACTAAATATATGTTAAAATTTTA
>NC_029790.2:133320715-133326129 GCF_000816755.2 Arachis ipaensis | reverse complement strand
TTTTTTTATTGAAACAAACTAGTCTTTGACTAAAAAAATTATTAAATTAAGGATTAATCTTTACATACAAGTGATTTTGCTATACAAGTCTTACAAATTCTCTAATTGATATTATGTTTAAACGCACTTGTTATGCACATATGTTTCACGCGCCTCTAACAGATTTTTAATTTTTGAAAGGATTCCGTTTCTTTTTTTTTGAATTTTTTGCCTTCTCTTTCTCCTTCTTCATTTACGTGCTTTTCTCTCTTTGTTCTCTTTCTTCGTTATTCTTGATTTCCATTGTTTTTTGACATCACGCTTTGAAATCGTTTTTGAAAATAATGGATAATTCAACTTTAGATTATCAGATGAACTAGTGCGTGAACCTTGCCTGTGAAATTTACTGTTAATTCTTCATTGTTTGAATTGAATCTAATGTACTAGTTCTGTTTAGAATTAATATAATCTTGTCCATTTTATATCAGACATTCGGGTATAGATCAGGAATATTTGGGTATATTTTTATAAAAGTTTAGGTGTATTTACAGTTTATGACTTTTTATCTGACGGAGGGTGAATTATCTTATTCTTTTAGTTGAATTGTTTTAGTTTCTGTTTAGTTATGATTCATGAATCTGGTTTTTATTATTTTTTATGATGGTTTTATAGTTGTATTTGCATTCTATAGTTTATGCTTGTTTTAATATGGTGTATTTTAGGTGTATTTTGCCGCCCTTGCTGACTTTGGTGGATACACGTATCATTTCTGTATCTGCAACAAATTTGGGTGTAAAAACGAAGATACTTGGGTGTATTTTTTATTCTGATGAGTTCTGTATAATTCAGAACTCTTCCTCTTCCTCCTCATCTTCTGCTGCTTCTTCTTCTTCATCTTCTTATTTTATATTCTCATAATTCTTTTTGGGGGGCAAAAATTATTTGCATTTTATAGTTTATGCTTGTTTTAATATGGTGTATTTTGGGTGTATTTTGCAGTCCTTGCTGACTTTGGTGACTGATTTTAGTATACACGTAACATAACTCATTTATGTATCTGCAGCAAATTTGGGTGTAAAAGTGAAGATATTTGGATGTAATATGAAGATATTTGGGTGTAAAACGAAGATACTTAAATGTATTTTTTATTCTGATGAGTTCTGCATAATTCAGAACTCTTCATCTTCCTCCTCCTCATCTTCTGCTGCCTCTTCTTCTTCATCTTCTTATTTCATATTCTCATAATTCTTTTTGGGAGGAAAAAATCAAACAAAGAAGAAAAAAATATATAATATTGCAAAATCAAAAGAAGAAGGAGGAGAAACACGACGATGAAGATGAAACACGCGAAGAAAAAAGAAGAGAAACACAAAGAAGGAGAAGAAGAAGGAAGAAGAGGAGAATGAGGAGAAACGCGAAAAAAAATGACAATTGTGATTTTCATCGAGGAAGAAGAAGAAGAGTCATTCATAATGGTGAGTAGCACGCTTTGAAAACAGGAAGTGGTTGAGTAACGTGCGTGTATTTACTCTTGAATGTGGGAGTGTAATGCACGTGTGTTTTGTTGGGCTTGTGCCAACTTGTAAGACTTGTAAGCAAAAAAAACTTGTATGTGTAGCATACCTGTTAAATTAATTCTCAATCTTTTAAAATATCAAACAAGTTAACAAATATATGGACAAAGCAGATGTTATGTAATGTATCCTTGTATCATTTCATCATCAACATCATCATTATTATTATTTAATCTTCTATTAGATTCAAGTAGTCCCAATATCCAAATACAAAAGATTTTTCGCCCATAACGAAAATATATTCATTTTATGGCCGTGTTCTCTTTGTTGTTAAACAATTAAGTCTGACGCCTTCTGTAAAAAAGGTTACAAATCCTTGTAACAAGTTACAAACTATTACTACTTGCATGATTAAAAATATCATTACCATTCATATTATTTTCAACTTTACAGTGATTTCAATGCTACTACATATACTGTTTCTACATGAGAATAAAAGTTATGTACAGAATTATAGAACTTACTATTGAGTATATTGTTCACTCCTTCCCTCCAAATGAATGCAAGGAAGGTCCATGATTCATAATTCTTCAATCTTCATTAATAAGCTCTCATGTATTATTGTTGAAGATCAGGTTCGCCGCAAAAGGCGTCCGGTTCAAATGATTTTGCAGATTCATCACTGTAAACTCCAGGTATGACCCGATCTCTGATTTCTTTTGATGATTGATAACTTTGGTCCCCATTGATGTTGAAGAGAATAAGAGCAAATACAAGTAATGATGTTCCCAAACTGACTAGAGTGATTTTCAATCTGTTGAGGACAGGCTTGACCTTAAACATAACAAAAGATTCTTAGTGAGTTAATTGTTATTCAACAAAACATTATCCACTTCTTGTTTTTGGAACTCATTATGAACTGTTGATGAGATAAATGGAAACCATTGCTTGTGAAATAGAACCATATATGCAAAGCAAATAACAATTTCCACATACACAAGTAGAAGATGACTAGCATAACTGAAGTTTCAACTTGATAAGGCAATTGCCATGTGACATGTCTTTTTCAGTCACAACTCACAATAATGATTCTAGCTGCTCTACAAACATAATCTCAAGAATTATCTGTTCCCAAAGAAAGCAAGAATATATAAAAGTAACGAATTGGTGTATAGAAGTAGCAATAGTTTAATAGAATGCTTACAGAAAATGATCCTAAGAGTCTGTCCCGAGCCAAAATTTCAGCAGTTTTCACCCATATCTGTTCAGAAACAACAATCAATTCGGATAAATGACTTCTTCAAAATGCCTCAAACATTCCAATAGTAATGTAAATTTGTTTTGTAGATGCCACTCAAAGTTAAACAAAGAGGCATTAGAACCTAACCCACATATAGAAGAGAGAAAATAAAGGGAGAGAGAGAGAAGAGAAGAGAAGAGAACATACCTGGCCATCATACCACCCTGTCTCCTCATCTGAAATATCAAGAGGTTGATTATCAGAAAGTATATTCCCAAATTTCTTCACAAGATTGAATAATCTTCACGGTAATTATCAGAAAACAAACAATTATCAACTAGGAAGACAACCTAGAAATTTTGTCCTACTCACATTGGTCATGTCTCTTGAATTTATTTGAGAACAAAATATTGGTAGTTTTGAAGAAATCACAAGGTTTTTTGTTCATGCTAACTCAATTGAACCACTTAGCAAAGTATTACTATTATACTCTACATAGAAAATAAAGAAATTATATGTTCTTCCCATAAGGATGACTTAGTAATTTTAAGCAGCATCCTCGTCCTACTAAACCAAGATTGCTTATTACCTTAGTCCAACATTTGCAAGATAAAAAAAATAAACAATTTGTGCATAGAAACAAAGAAAAGTTCTCTAAGTAGACAAAAAGGTGCTCTACACATCCCAGCTTATGAGTGGTTAATAATTCTGATAGAAAAACTTTCAAGTGTACCAGTATACTAGTGTTTCAGTAATTTTTAACCGTTATCTTAATTATAAAAAATATATATAATATATATAATTAAGATCAGTGGTTAAAATTCACTGAAATACCGGTGTACCAATATAAGTCAAAACTTTCCATTCTGGTAAATAACTTTTGACAAATATATGAAAAAATATACTCTATTAGGACGGAAAAATGATGGTCACAATGATATATATCTTTCGGAGACTAAACTAGTGTAAAAAAATTTCCACAAAACAAACTGATATTACATACATCTTTAGGGAACTAAATCACTAATTTATTCCCAAACATATTTTGAAGGGGAGCTTGAAGTTAAGGTTGAGTTGTTTGACATGAAGGTCATAAATGCAAGTCATAGAATCTGCCACTTACGTAATTATCATATTAGGCTGTCTAAATTACACGCAAAATAATCCCACATTACATTCTTTGGGTGCGTCCCTCTCCCAGACCCTGCGTTAACAAGAGATGCTTGTGCACCGAACTGCCTTTATTCCCAATATATTCTAGATTCCAAGACCATCTTAAGTTACTTTTCATTCAAGACTTTTGCAAGAAGTTATTTTTTTACTAAATTTCTCATAATGCCTTAGTTAAGCAATAAACAAACAAATTAACAAAATGGGAAAGCAGTGAAAATGATTAGAGATAGAAAAGGAGTGGCAAATTGAGAATTACACCAAGCAAGAAGCAAGTTGCATATTTGAAACTAAGAGAAGAGAAGAAAAGAGTAGTGAGTAATTACATTCAACAGTGGCACTGAGCAGTCGGTTGCCAACATAAGCCCAACCGAGATACATCCTCATGACGGCAAGCGTCACAACCAAGATACCGCTGGAGGCGCCGCACAGCACCCTCTCCAGCGGCTCCGATTCCGCTCCCACCGTGCCGAACCACGCCACAGGGAGGCCCACAAGCACCGTAAACGACGCACCGAGAGCGAAGAGGCGGGACGCGTACTCGACGGGGTCGCCGGCGGCCCAGGAGAAGGGGAAGGAGGTGGAGAGAGAGTTGTACTCGTTGATTGGCTGCTGGCCACGAGGGACGGGGCACTGTGTTTCGGGAGCGGGCGCTGGCGGGTTGTTGCTGCTGCTGCTTCTTCTGAAGAAGGAGGAGACAGGCAATTGGTGGTGGCCGGAGAATGGTGAGAGGAACCGTGGTGTGGTGGCGAAGGGAATCGATTTTGTTTGTTGAGGTGCTGCTATTGTGATGGTGATGGTGCTGAGGAGTGGTGTGGTGGACATTCTTGTTGGAGCAACCAACACCAACAGTATGCCTTTTCCGGTGTTCGTAGTTTAGTTATATGCAATTAATAGATATTAATAATTTTAGGTTTATATCCAATAAAAGATGGGATAAATCCTAAACTTCCACTCCACCCACTGGTATACCTCAAAATATGATCGCTTAATTTTACATTCTTTGGTGATAAAAAACATATCATGACTATTTCGAAATAAAACATGAAACCACACTAATATGTCTTCTCATGAGAGAGATGAGAATTTGGGAATTGCCACTCCTGATAACCATTAAATTAGAGCAACATGTATACACTTGCCCAGCCAAGAAAATCTAAAGCTGAGTTAAGATAGAAAGTAACTAAATGCTTTTTCCCTCGTCATTTTCCTGTTGTTTCTTTTTTCTTCTTTTCTTTTTTTTTTTTTATACATTTTCCACAATAACCTGAAGAGATCAAATGTTTACAATTTCAAATTTACGACCTCTACGGACAAAGAATAATTTTGTACTCTTTTCTTTCTCTTTTGTTTACTTCTTTACTTCCCATTGGGGATTTCTTCAAATGTAACTACTGCAACTAAACCTCCACTGCACTTATGCAGTTTCACTTAGGAGGGTCTCTGCTCTTTTTTTCTGAAGGGGTTGTGCCCAGTTCCCACTTTTGAATGAACTGGCACTTTCCACTGTT
>NC_029790.2:133311300-133320477 GCF_000816755.2 Arachis ipaensis | reverse complement strand
CTGCTCCCCAGCTCTTCGAACCGAGGAACAACTTCGAGTATTATTACAAAAGGTGCTATGTTATGGACAACTTCATTTACTGTGGGGAGCTTGCTATTCCGGCAACCAGATGTTGAAGACGGGAGAGACGAGACATCAGCTGGGCAAATGATGGCCGCAAATGTGGCTCCCTGAATCAAATTCAACCCAAATTAATAACCAAAGGGATAGAGCAAACACCAGTATAGCAGATACATAAGTAAGGTTTAATCACTCTATATACTATGTTCTACTAAACTTTCAATTAAGTTCTTATAGTCTAAAGTTTGTCATCAAGTCTCTATATTGTACAAAAATTTATTCAATCAGGTCCTTATAATTTAAACTTTCAAACGGGTCTAAGAAAGTCTTGTATTTCAACTAGGTCTTAATTTAATTATGTATTCAATTCCTTACATTATAAAAAAATTCAAAAGAAAATCAGCAACTTATCACCCAATATAAGGGGCTTGAATTGATCATTAAATTTTCAAACTAGTGAAACCTAATTGAAAAAGGTTGTAGATTATAGGTACCTTTTTTGAAGTATTTAAACTATAAAGACCTAACAGAAAATTTTTATATAGTGTAAAGACTCCATTATTAATTTTTAAACCAGAATAACCTAATTGAAAATTGAGAGAAACTAGATGGAGCCCTGCAGTGATTTAACCTGTAATTGGAAATCTATGGTCTATTGAGAAACACACTAACATACCATTAAATTTAGAAAATAAATAAATAAATTTAAAGAACAAGAACATAACAAAACTTTGATAATTGTCAGTTTGGATTGGCTTTTGAAAAAAGTACTTATTTTTTACATCTTTTTAAAAAAGATCTTTTTTTAACAAACAAAAATTATTTCACATTTGGATAGGATTTTTAAAGAGTTTTTAAGTATTAAAAACGTCTTTTGCTTTTGCTTTTTTTAATAAAAGTACTTTTTTTAAAAGATGTATCCAAATAGGTTTTAAATTAAATAAAAATACTTTATTTTTTAAAAAAAGGTACTTTTTTTCACTAAAAAAGCCAATCCAAACTAGCACTTACACTAGAGGAAATCATCCCTCAAATTTTAGAACATCAATTTCTAATTATCATGAATCACCTGGGATACATTATACTGTCATGAAATTAACAGTGAAGATGGATACGATGTGTATTTCAAAAATTCCTACAAGAATAGATGCTAAAGTAGCATTCAGAAAGCATAATTGAAGAATAGGACTTACATTTGCCAGCAATCACGTATTATTTGTGCAACTGCAGGATTCACATTGTCTGGAATTTCAAGCCGTTTATTTTGAAACCCAACAGCTCCAACAACCTGCATTGGGTTCAAACCTTTCCACGGAATCATCATGGTAGCCAACTCCCACAAGATTACGCCAAAACTATACACATCGCACCTGTAAACAAAATTCAACCATTACATTATTGATTTTCATTTTATGCCCCTTCTCTAATGAAGCTGACTTAACTTACTTCTCATTGGCTGGTTCATTTCTCAAGACTTCTGGCGCCATCCACTCAGGCTGTAAGCAAAAAGATACATTAGAATATTCAATCATTATTTTTGTTAAGGTTTAACAACAGCAGTATAAGATCCTGTATCTGTGAAGCATTACCGTTCCTGCACAAGACTTTGATGACAAAAAGGTATGGTGCTTCATCCGTGACAGACCAAAATCACAAACCTGTAAAGAGAAAAAAACACGAACGAAAGGCAAAAAATAATAACTATCTTAATCTTAATATTATGCAAAGAGAGCAGAGGCATTTTAAGAACTTCTAAAATACTCAATACTAAAATGCGTGAAGATGCAAAGAGATAAGCATTAATTTTCCATCAACTCTTAATAGGGAAGAAAGCTAAAAATAATCAGTGTACAACAATTTTTCATCACTTGCATGTGTTTTATTTATTAATAATTCCACCTAGAATCCCACACACAACTTGAAATTCGTTTTGTTGCAATGTAGAGAAATATGAGGGCCTTGAAACATGCTAATGGTATCAAGTCAAATTTCAGGTATCAATATCAAAATGGCGAACTTTATTTAATGTGGAACACCAACGAATCCAATGGCACTCATTTGAAATTGTTTAGACACCTGTCAAGCTTATCTTCTAGGCAACTGTCCTGGGAATACTTCATTACATGTGGAAATGATTTAACAAATAATATAATTATTAATATTTCTTTAAGAAACAACTTTTATTCATAAGTTATCTGACTTTTCCTGCTACCGTTATTTATACTACATTATATATATAAGTTGTCATACAATGTAAATATAAAGAATTTTACCCTTTCATCCAATCATATGTTACTTTTTGAATGATTTCAAGTAACTACGGTGGTAGTTAAAAATCCTACAGTTGAGCCTAATTACAGAATGACCAACTTCTAAGTTCTAACAATCAAGCCTAGTTGCACAATTTCACTCTTCTAATTTTATTTCTCTCTTTGCCTCTCCTATAGTTTAAGCTGTCAAACAAACTCAAAATAAGGAATCAAGTATGAAACTATGAATACCTTAACAACCCAATGCTTGTCAACAAGAAGATTTGGAGACTTCAAATCTCGATGGACAATGGGAGGATTGCTTGTATGCAAGTAATTCATTCCTTTAGCCTGAAAAGTGCAACGTAAATTCACGTGAGAGAATTAAAACTGCAAATAAATTTTGGATGTTTGGTGAAGAATCGATTGACCTCTTAACCTTACAGCACTTTTTGATGGTTCATTATAAAGGGGTTTACAATAATAAAAAGGCTAATATGTTTTGGCAATGTGCTACTTTTATTGGTCGGAGTAAGAATGCTCAAATTAAAAGTTTCTATGTCCCTGAACATACTTCAGGGTAGGATTATACTTATGAACTTCTTTTGGTGTTTTCAGCTAATGACTATTTTGAGGGAGATGCTCACATTGGCATACAGGTATTGGACAACCTCGTATTTTTATGAAATCTGTTTTTAGCCTCTTCTTTATGATTAATTCCCTTCTCTGCCACATCTTAAGAAAAAAAGTAGGAAAAAAACCATTTTCAACTCATACCACATCAAGAGCCATACGCAACCGCCGCTTCTCATCAATTCGAACATTGGGCCGATGTAATAGCCTGTATAAGCTGCCTCTGTATGTAAACCAATAATTCTAAAATGAGCAAAACAATAACATGGCAAAATTAATTAAACAACTGATTGAGTTATATGTTGGTTGGATAATGACATCAATGAACAAAATGGGGTACAGAATCAATAAAACACTTCAAATAAAAACCAACAACGAGTCTGTCCAAGAAACCAGGAAAATAAAACTCTGTATTGTTATCATCCTTCATGCAGTCTCTCAATCATATGTATAACTTAAAACATCTAACTAAAAGTAAACTGACCTAGGAAGAAACTCTGTTAAGATTGAGAAATGTGGAGAGCGAGTAATTGCTCCCATGAAAAGCACGACATTAGGATGCCGCAGCCTTAACATGATCTCAACCTGCAGAAAAGAAAAGTTATGTGGGGTGGGCATATTAATGCATTACAGATAAGCATGTAAAGACAGTTGCTTACTTCAGATTTGAACTGAGCTAGCGCATCACCAGAGAAATCTTGGTCGAGAAACTTTTTCACTGCAACTTCCTGTCAGGCAAACACATTCATACAAAATTACGAAAATCAGACCAAAAAATATGACCAAGTATTTCCATAGGTAAAGCAGGTATTGATCTTCACATGGAAGCAAATTTAGTTCAGACAAAAAAAAAATTGTAAGATCATTTTTTTTTTGGGGGGGGGATCAGAATATAGATCAATAACAGAAGAGTTCATTCAACTTTATATAGTACTGTTGTATTTTCTTTACAACTTTTTATGCTCTTATTTTCCACAGAATGTGTACTTCAGTTATGTTCTGGATTTGTTTCTCAAAAGATACTCCGCCAAAAGACCAACTATGAGTGACCAAAAACAAAAAGGGCAGCCCGGTGCACAAGCCTCCCCGAATTAACGCAGGGTCCGGGGAAGGGCCGCACCTAAAGGATGTAATGTATACAGTCTAACCTAATAATTACATCAGTGACTATTTCCACAGCTTGAACCCGTGACCTTGAGGTCACACGGAGACAACTCAACCGTTGTTCCAAGGCTCCCATTCTATGAGTAACCAGAAACAATGCTAATTAAAATAGTGACTAATAATATTATATGACAATGAAAGCATATATATGACATTAATAAAGTACTCCGGAAAATGACTAATATTTTATCTACAAATACTATCAAAGCTTAAAAAAAATCTTACAAAAATATATCCACCTAGTAGTTATCTGAAAAACCTTGACATGTATAATTCCAATAATTTTCTTTAAGAGTGTAAAAGCAAAACATAAGAAATCCTTGACGTAACTTAAGACAAAACTTCAAGCAAGTATAAGAGCACTTACAGTTCCATTACAATCGGCACGGTAAACTTCACCATAAGAACCTGCAAGAAGTTTGTATGAGATAGATTAGCAAGATAGCATCATAAGCACAGGGAGAATATTTTCAACCTTTTTATACCAGATCTCCTTTAGTGAAATCCATTCATTCAAATAGCAATGTACAATTTTGAATTCTATTTAACAAAATATACAAGTAAACCCTCACATTTAAGCAGGGGAATTCACTTACCAATACCAATGCGCTCACCAACAGAGAGATCTTCCCATTGAATTTCCCATTCTGTTCCTTCACCAAGTACTGGATTAACTTCCTTGCTTTTACCATCATGTCGTATACCACCTCCATTGACCATCTCATTTATTTGAGTGGATGAATCTGTCCCCCTTCCAGTGTTGCTACAAGTTGCTTCAACCTTATTTGGAAAACTATTTTCTTCATCGTCACCAAAGAAGTCAAACCCATTAACAGCTGCTTTGGGCTCAGAAGATTCGATGACAGCAAGTGAATCAATTAATGAATTAGATAGCTCTAAACCATTAATCCTGTCAGAAGCAGCTACAAGCCCCTTCCTTGTATTATCACCCTGTAAAGAGTTACAAAATCTAATGGCATCTATATGCAATTCTTTTTTCTGTCCAGCTAACCAGTCAGCTGATTTACATAACCTAGTATTATTGGCACAGCCTAGCCCTTGAGAGGGTATGAGACAATTCTCATGGCTTAATAACAACCCATTTGGGTCTGCTTGAACAGCATCAGCATTTTTTACATTTACTTTATGCTCACCCATATCCTGAAGATTCATATCAGAAAAAAGATCAGAAGGGGGTAATGCACCACTCTCTAATAGAACAGTGTGCAGCTTTTGAGCAAATTCCGGGTTCTTTGCTGCACTGAGGACATACTTGGAGACATTATTTACACGGATCTTTTCTGCAGGTGATGGTTCTGTAGGTGAAGAGCATTTGTATGCTTCTGTGTCATTTTCTTCAACATGATGTATTTTATCTGGTTTTGTTTGACTGCCCATATTTAATAGTAGTTCTTCTGGCTGGACCCTCAGGGTTGAGATTTTGCCAAGATCAGATGGGGTTCCCAGCACTCCAGTTTCATCAGCAAGCAGCGGATGTGTTGTGTTAGGTAACCCTACAATTTCTGCACAACCCCTGACAGCAAAGCTGTAGTTTTGGAGCTGATTACTAGGTACCTCAGCTGGAATAAGAGCCCCAGGAGCACCCATCATATCAATAATGTATTCACTGCATCAGTTGAACAAATCAGTAACAGCAATTGAAATTGTTCCAACATTATGCAAGACCAGCACTATTAATTTTATTTAAAGGCCATGGGCCAAATGCTAGGTCATTAAGGTAAACTGTTTGTGGTCTAATATCTTCCAAATAAGTTCAAATTGAGCAACATGAAATTATTTGAGAATCCAAATAAGCATAAATTGCAATCAATGACTCGATGTAATCCAATAATCTATCCACCAGTGCAATAAATTGAACAGTTTTTCCCTGTGAAACTAAATTACCTACACCAGAAGATGCAATATGCTCAACTAACTCATACAGGTGGACTAGTTTCTCCATCTCAAAGGTGAGGCAGAGTTTTGCAAAGCATCGGGAATACAAAATGGAAAAATGTGAAATAAAATTGCTCTTGGGTGTGCTCTGCCTCTGGATGAACATGAAAATGAAATATCTAATAAAGCTTCTAACCCAATAGAACACATTCCATGTGGAACCAAACACATCAGAGGCTGATTTGAAATGTTTAGGGAATTAAATTTTCTTAGAAGCAATAATAAAAATGTAAAATAACTCATTAATCTGGGTAATAGCAATATTAAGATAAATACCTTCCATCATCTGCTTTAATTAAATTCACTGCTCCATCATCTGTTCCTGTGTAATAGCTCCCTTTGACAAGCATACAGGGAATATTAATCCTATCAGCTAGTACCTAGGCACCAGAATAATTAAGAATAGCATTAGCTGAAATCAAAGACCTTGCATGAGTGTGACCAACTTTGAAGTCATGGTGACATAACATTTACTTAAAAATGATTCTTTCTTTTTTGTATTTTTGGTTAAAGAGAGGCAAAGGAAGTTCAATTTTATTGTTCTACATATGCCAGGTTAATAAAGATTCAAAAGTAAGAATTCTGCCCACCTGGAGGCCTTATGCTTTGTTATCAGGTCATCGCAATGATACAATCAAAACATATGTGTGATCCATTTTAATGACAATATGTCAAATAGACACAGGTAAAATGGGACCACAAAATTCCACAATCAAAAAATTGTTTTCCGCATATAAGTTTGAAGATGATTAAAAAAATTGACCGCAATAAGTTGTCTAAAGTGTTTCAAGTTTTATATGCAAATCACGTTGCATAATAAATTGAGAGAATCTTACCTTGAAAAGTAGGGCTCGGTGACGTGAAAGTCCAACATCAAGACTGCCAAGGGGAAGAACAATAGATCTTAAGGAATCTCGAAGTTCACGACTCCTCACAGCCCAGCTTTTTGTGATTTTATCAGCACTACCAACAGGTCCACCCATTTTACTGACAACAATATCAGCAAGTTTCTGAAGTAAGCCGCTCAAGATTAGTCCTAGTTCAGAAACACCACACTCGTTAAGTAAAGCATAGGCTTTTTCTTCAAGCTGCTTCAGCTGAGTATCAACTGTGCGATTCACCACAATCACTTCACAATCAATATTTCTTGAGACTGGTGTAGTTTGCAGATCCACCAACAACGGCATCTTTCCCCGCTCAGTCAAATTTGATGTGATGCCATAAACATCATAAAATCCATCCATCACTTTCTCCTCATAACCAATGATATTATAGTTCTGCCAGAGATAAGACACAAACAGCATGGTTACAGCTTATGAACCTTACTATGAGAAAAGTTTCTTTCACCTAAAACAAATCATCGTCATTAACAACAAATCTCCACAAATAGTAAGATGCCAAAGCTAATGGAACATTGAAAATAGATAATAATTAAAAGATATATATTTAAATATCACTTTGCTCGTTTTGGACATTCATCTTATTTCATCTAATTGTCCTGACATTCAGTTATCCCTAAGTATAATTTGTTAATTCCAACATTAAATTAAATTGCATCATCATAAATACAACCCAAGTTGAATTCATTAACTCTAATATTAAGTTGTGTTCTGCAAAGCAAATTAGCATTTTCAGCAGACTCCAGAACCACAACTACACCGACACAGCAGCCAAAAATTTCCCCATAACGACCACGAAAGTATAAAACCATGAATGGAAATGCCCAACACTAATGGCAATAAACTTCACTCCAAATAAGAAACATCCATATAACAACAGATAAGTACAATCCATAACATTATCCCTCATTGATTGAGTATAGTAACTATAAGAATAACAATCATATCAACCAAGAAAAAAAGAGAACCATTTACCCACATTAATCCTAACCAAGACAATCAATAGTCATATTAATCCTTTCTAGCTATTGATGTATCGGTAATTAGGGACTACTAATGTATCTGCTACTCTGTGTGTGTGTGTGTGTGTGTGTGTGTGTGTGTGTGTGTGTGTGTGTGTGAGAGAGAGAGAGAGAGAGAGTACCCAGTAACGAAGGGACTGAAACTGAACGAGTCCTTGAGTATCAGAAAGAGAAGCTTCATATCCGAGGCTGATCTGTTTAGCGGCATCGATCTGCGCAGATTCAGGGTCCTTATGGACATCGGGATCGGAGGCGCTGATCGCGAGAGCCAATTGCATCTGAAACTCCTCTTCCTCCAACAAACCGAAATCACTAACGACGCCGTTTTCGCTGTTGCTGATGCTGGTGGTGGTGGTGCTGCTAGGGTTTGGAATTGGATCCACGACGATTGGAGTGGGAGAGGGGAGAGCGGAAGAGGAAGCGGAAGAAGTAGAGGGAGCGATAATCGGCGGCGGCGGCGGCACGTGGTGGATGGCGGTGGTGGGAGTGGCGGTGGTGGCGCCACCGATGTGAAGCTTTCGAAGGAGGTGCTTCATTTTGGGCATGGGTGTGGATCGGGATCAGGATGAGGATCATGAACCACGCAGGTGCGGAGTACGGTACACAATTAATTTAATTAGGTTGGTTGGTTTGGGTTTGTGTACAAGTTTTCAAGTTTGAGGAAGAAGAACAGAAATCACCACCACTTAAATTAACCGCTCACAGTTTCTCTCTCACACACACAAACCCCATTTATTCATTCATTCATTCATTCCCTCCAATGCCTACTCTTCTTCTCGTGTACTAGTTTCTTTCTTTCTAACCATTTCTATTTTCTTTTTTACTTAAATCATTTTTTATTATAAAATTCAATAATCTTTAGTTTTAATTCTTAATAGTTTATTCGGTCAAGTGTTTACGTGACAGATTAAATAAGATGTGACTCGTCTTCTCACATCCGTATTTAAGTTTCTTATCTCATCATTTAAACCATCACATTAATATTTAATGAAGTAAAATAACATCAAAAAGCTGAAACTAAAACTAAGAGAAAAAATTCACCAAAATTTATAGGGACGAAATCCAAACATATAGATATTTTATATAAATTAAAAATTTATTTAAGCCCCTTTTTATTTCGGTGTAAACCAATTTGAATTTAATTTTATACAAACATTTATTTATATATTATTGAATTAAGAAGAATAATTACTT
>NC_029790.2:133308698-133310849 GCF_000816755.2 Arachis ipaensis | reverse complement strand
TTAAGCACGATTTTGATATCTAAAGTATAGGCCAAAATTTTTTTTATATAAAATTGTCTATAAGGTTTAACTTGATTTTAAAATCCTTCTTACTTTAAAGACCAAAATTATACGGAAGTGACAGCGGAAGCAGAGATTGAGGTGGATCATGGACAGCTTCTTCTTCTTCCCTTCTCCCTTCTTCTTCTTCCCTCTCCTTTGAAAGAGCAAAAACATTCTCTTTCTCTTATTTTTTTATTTTATAATTTTTTTGTTATAGTTAATTTGGTTCAAAATTTTAATATTTAAATAAACATTACGATTTTAAAACTTGTAAACTTTAAGGATGATTTTGTATATAAAAAAAGGTTAGAGACAAAAAAAAAATTTTACCTGTATCTTACGTAACGTTTGTTTTGAGGTATTGAGACAGAAATTGAGAGACTGAGACTCAGTATCATGTTTGTTGTTCAAAGACTGATACTAAAATTTCTGTCTCTATCTCCAAAATTTCAGTATTTCAGTACCTCCAAAAAGTAGGGACACATGAGACTAAAATTTTTAGAGATGGAGACTGAAACTTTAATAACATTTTATACCTAAAATACCCTCATTTCAATTAATTAATTCAATTTTACCCTTTGTGCAAATTAAATTATAGTTCATTCTAATTTCAATTTATATCTCCCATTTTGCACCAAATAAAATACTGAAATTTATTTCAATTTCTGTCTCTCAGTCTCAATCTTTCCGTCTCTGTCTCTCCACCAAACGCTACCTTAGATACTACAATCGTACTTAATGCTTAGAAAAATTATACATGATTAAATAATGAATATAAAATATTTTATGAAATTAGTACTTTTGATTTATTAATTTGGGATAATTTAAGAATTTAATTTTAATGCATTGTTAATATAAAGTAGTTTTATATGTGGATTCAATTATATAATAACATTATATTAATAAAAATAACTACTTTTTAATTGACCGCATGTATGGTCATCATCCAAAACTTGTTAAAATTAAAATTATACTTTTTATATTTTGATAATATTTTTTATTTTTTTAAATAAAAAATATTGTTAAATAATAAAAAAATATTACTTTAAAAGTGTCTAATTAATTTTCATTAAAAGTGTGTGCTTAATTGTTATAAATCTAATTATTTTAAGTTTAAATTGCTATTGTTTATTCTTAAAACTTAATTTGTACAAAAGATTAGTCCAAAAGAAATAGTTCTGACTGTATACAATATATTTAATTGGTTTAAGTAATGTACTAATGTAAATATAAATTTTCAGATTTGAATCTTATAAAAAAAAATTAATAATGATAATGAGTTAGTTTTGTTCTTCACTTTTTATTTTTAATATGGAGAAAGGTGTGGGTGTAACATCATTATGAAGAATAGGGGTGCTTTTTTTTGCATGTAGTGTCAGGAGGCTGAAATCGGACCGAGGAATTTGGAGCAAGAAATTCGGACGGTCCGATTAGAGGAGATCTACAAAAAAATATTTTTTTAATAAAACTCGGACGGTCCGTTTTGATTTTTGAACAAAAAAAAAAAAGAAAAAACTAAAAACGGAGGGTCCATTTTGTTTTAAAGGAAAAATAAAAAAAAAAAACAAATGGAAAACTGAGGGTCCGTTTTCAGTTTTTTTTGTCCGTTTTCAATTTAAAAAAAAAACAAAAAAAAAAACAAAAAGTATAAACGGAGAGTCCGATTTCATTTTAAATAAATAAAAAAAAACTAATCAAACGGTCCGATTTGTGATCAACGAATTTTTTAACAAAGAACTCGGATGATCCGATTTCTTCCTGTCCCACACCTGTGTCTAACACCTGTATACACCATAACCAAACACAACTCACACACTCCTCCAATATAAAAAAAATTAGCCTTTGTTCTTATACTATCTCTTTCTTAAAATAATATAAATTTAATAAAATTGGTATATCTCAAAATTGTTTAATTTAAATACATTGAATATGCATGCAATGGGTTGAAGATATACTATTTTAAAAAAAATAATAGTTATTTGTTACCACAAGTATTATTGGATAATTGTAGTTTAGTTTATTCTAGTTCAACTAAAAAGTTACAATATTCTGAAAAAAAAAAAAAAAGAAAAATGTGTCAAAAAAAATATTTCTACAATTTTTAAATTA
>NC_029790.2:133303739-133308643 GCF_000816755.2 Arachis ipaensis | reverse complement strand
TTTTAGCAATAAAAATATTAAAAATTGTGAATAAACAATAATAAAATGATACAAATAATAAATATCCAATTATTTAAAACAATATGTTTCAATGCCTTATATTAAAAATAATTCCTAAGAAGTAATAGGAACAGTTGAGGCCTGTACCTGTTGAATGCATTTTATGAGCAAATACGCGTTAAAGATAAATGGGGCTGATTCAATCTTCGCCATTGGATTCATTGACCAACAGCTTTCTCATCTGATGGCTGTTAGAGATGCCAAAGTCAAAGCTTGTATATCACACTTACACCCTAAAAAATCCACAACCACAAATGAGTATTTGGATTTGAGAAATGTTCACAAACACAAATTTTAATTTAACAGAGACTGAGAAATTGATTCTAGTTCCCCATCCCATTTAACAATGAATCACGAAATGTCATGGTTCTTAAATGTTTATATATATTATATGTATTATTTTACATATTTTTAATATATATTATTTTAATTATCTTATATACAGATAACTAATTAGTAACTAATTTTTTTATACCCGTATTATAATTGACCTACCAATATCATCAACCCTTATTCATTTAGCTACTTTTAAAATTTCATCCAACCTTGTTTCTAAATTCTAAGATGGATCCATGAATCAAGCAAAAAACTTCAATGTCAACGATATTTAATATTCTTTTGCCTTTAAGGTAGAGAAGTAATATTTACTCTTCAATATAAAAGTATATATCTCGTAATTATTTTTTAATAAAGATGTTTCATTATTATAATACTGTTTCAAACATAAATATAAGTATATAATTTTCGTTAACAATTCCAAAAATAAATTGGCCAGAAAAAATTATTTAGGGAAGCATTTTCCCTTTTTTCTTAGCTTATACGTTCAACGAATATTTCAATTAACAAAAAAGGTGTTACTGATGCTTTTTGTTCCTCTTCCTAAACATAGACTCAAGATTTTTGGGTCTGTAAATACCTCTTCACTTGTTAATTACTTAATTTTGTTACTTGATTAGAGAGAATCAGTGGCATAAGCTTTTCAATTTGATTAGAATGAATTTATTCTACTAAGGTTGCGTTTGTTTACAGAGACAGGACATTGAGACAGAGAGACACATAGACACAAAATTGTGTTTGAAAAAGGAGATATGAACAGAGACAATATGTCCACAGACACTGGATTAGTGTATTTTGTGTCTATCCTGAGAGAAAGGACACGGAGACACTAACAAGGGACACAACTTATTTTTCAGTTTTTCTTTTATTATTCTTGTTAATTTTTTATAATTATATTTTTCATCTCAAATTTTTTGAATGAAAAAAAATGATAATAAATTAGATTTTTATAATTTGTTCTAATTTATTACCAAACAAAATATAAAAACACAAAATTTTATGTTTCTGTTTATCAGTATCTTGTCCTGTCCTATTCTGTCTTGTTCAGAAACAAACGCAGCCTAAAAGAACAAAGAATGAATTTTGCTAGAAATGCTTTTCCGGTATCACATGATTTGGATGAACAAAAATGTTAATATTCAACTTTCTATGTTATATATATATATATGATCAAAGATATGCCTTTATGATGTAAAAATATTAATTTTAATTTTTCCTTATAATTTTAAATTTTTTTAATATTTTCATAACCCAAACACCCCTCCTCCTTCCCACCACTATTTAAATGATGATATTACAAATGGAAACCTTTATATTGAATAACATAAATTGGAATTAAACTTCTACACTTACATATTTGATAAAATTTACGATTTTATTGATAAAAAATATAATCTTTTGACAAAAATAATTTTTCTTTAACTAACAATTAGTCAACAAAGTAATGAATGAATAGAGGTTTAAAAAAGACCAAAAAAAAAAAGAGAAATATTACCTGATTATCAACTGAAAAAAAGGAGTTAATTTTCAATCTTTTATCTAAAAATTAATAGTGGGAAGTACACACAAAATGGTTCAAGTATTCAGTGTCACTTAATAATTTTTCAGTGGCTAGAGTTCGACATTTCAGCTCTTAGAAATAGCTTAAGAACTTATTTTGCCTCAGCTAATTTGGCATAGTTTGGTAGCTTTTACTTTGGAAAGGAACCTTCCATTTTGCCTAGTATGCCATATAGGTCCAGCAATGTACCATATCTATTTAAAAGAATTAAAGAGAAGAGTTAAAAAAAAAAAAAGAAGTGTATAGCAGTTAGGAAAACTGCAATAAAGTGCTATGAAAACCCTAAAATGCTACAAAAGGTTGCATTTATTAATTACCTATCCTTTTGGTGAGCTGTCTTGTTTCAAGATTTCTAATGAACTTAAATATAGAAAATCATCTACCATCACCCTTTCTATTTATTTATTTTTAATTTTAGGTAAAGGGTTAGTCTTTTGTAAGGAAATGATGATCAATTTAGTTTTTGAAGTTGAATAGAAATCACGTTTGATCCCTGAAAACTAATAAACCAATATTTGGTTCTTGATTCTAAATTTTTATAAAATTATAAATGATGTGAAACTTAACTAAAAAATAGTACGTGATTACTATTATTGAATAGGTTAGTATTTGTATAATTCTCCTATAGTGTATTCATTTCATTTGATACATTGAGTCAATACACACTATTCTATTATTGAATGGGGGTCTCAAAGAAATTATTGTAGCAATGACTCTAAAGAAACCTCAACTACACAATATAGATTAAAAACGAGAAAAAAATTCATCAAAATCAGAATACCCCTTCAGAATACCCCTTTAGTATTTTGCACTATAATGACATTTTAGAACTGTAATGACTACTATTCATACAAAGGGTACATCAAAGGAGCTCTCAAACAATTCATAGCACAAGCTCCAATCATTTTGGTAATAAACAATCTTTGAAGCCAAGTAGCCTGTTAGCATTCATCTTTGGGGTTGTGATCTAGAACAAAAGTATTTCTTGGTCAAAATTGCAGGGCTGTTTATATGAATCCATCAAATTCTAACAATGATCAAGGAGGATCACATAACTCAACCTCTGATCTCAAATTTTCTGCTTCTTGCTTTTATGCTTCTTATGCTTCTCAGTGCTGCCAGAATGTCGTGAATGTTCCCTTAAAGAACCATTAAGTTCTTGATCGAATTCAACAGCAGTTTGAGTCGATTTCTCATCATTCACATCATCGTTCTTTTCGAGACGCCTCTTGAACTTGCTCTTAGACACTGCACTCCCATCATGGGTCAGCTTGGCATTCCCGACAGAAATTTCAACCACTCTCCCATTGTCAACATTATCCTCTTCAGTTCCAGGTCTCCTGTGCTTCTTCTTATGTGAGTGGGAAGATTTAACCTCCTTGTGGAGCTGCTTCAGCTCACTGAAAGCAGCAGAGGCCCTGTGGAGATATGCATTGATGGCATGTGAGGCACCGTTCTCAGCAGAGACAAACTTCGATAGAATTTTTGCCGCTTTCGACAGTGATATATCCTTCGACGAAACACAATATCCAGAAATTGTCTTCATCTTCCTCCCCTTTAGCCTTCACACATATAGCTACACTCATGAAGCATCAAAAACAAGGTTAGCAGTGAGCATTTTCTGGTTCCTAATAAGAGAACATTGTTCAGTTTTTACAGTACCAATAATGATGATTCAAGTCCGCGAATTAAACAAGCTATACCCCGGCCCATATAAGGCTGGTTCATGGACCTAAATAGTTCACCGTTTTTTTTCTGAAGTAAAAAATAAAAAGGAAGAAAAGTGGAGAATGAATTAAGTGGAAATAGTTAGAACTATCCTTCTCATTGTGCTAAGAACTAAGCATATTAACTATTTAAGTTAAGCATTATGATTAGTAACCACAAAGTTCATATGAAAATTCAATGATTTATATAACAACAAAATTCAGAATTCTACAGTTACACGTAATTACTTGTCTATATTTCATAATTAAAAGTTCATATTCAAGTTCAAATATCAAAGTTTATAACCAAAGGAAATCAAAATGCACAAAAATGATAAATCATAGCATAAATGCCTAATCCACAATCAAATCCATAATGTTCCACCACAAAGTCAGATTATCAATTTTATTTAGCAACAGCTAAGTGACTAAAATGATAAAATCAGCAACAACTAAGTAAGAAGAAAGTCAGGAACACAGTATAACAATCAGCCATCAACAATTAACAACACAAAATCAGATTATCAACCATCAACAACAATCATAAACTATATTAATTTAAGTTTATTTTAACTGTTTTAATATAAAAAATAAATCATAAAAATTAACTCGAAAAGAAAAACTGAATAAGCACTGCCAGCAAGTAGTGAGCGAGGAATGCTTACCAGAGAGACGACGAGGGAGGAAGGTGAGGGACGGCGAGGTAAGCAGAGGCCGGAGACCGGAGAGGCGAGCCGGCGAGGAGAGAAGTGGGAGCGGTGAGCTCGGTGAGGGACAGTGGCGAGCGACGGCGGCTATGACGATGCCGGCCTGTTACAGCAACCTCTGGCCAATGGAGAGGAGGGGGATGAAGGTGGCTGCTAGGGCTTGAGAGGATGGGGGTAATGCTGCTATATCATCATGCATCAATGGATGAGTTTAGGGTTAGTTGAATTTCTTATTTGATTTTTTTGGGGAACCCTCTAAGGTAGACAAAACCGACCAAATAATGGACTTGTTCCAAAAAAATTTTTTTTTAATGATATTTTTTTTAAAAAAAAATTATAAAAATAAAAATAATTTTATGTTTAAATATTTTATATAAATTTTTTTATTTATCAATTATTTTCGAAAAAAATAAGATAAAATTATTTTTTTTATTTAATTATTATATAAATTTTTTTAAAAAAATATAAATTATAATTAAAAAAAATATTTTTTATTATTAAAAATTTACTAAAAATAAAAAAAATCTTTTTTTT
>NC_029790.2:133283904-133303188 GCF_000816755.2 Arachis ipaensis | reverse complement strand
GCACAAACAAACACAAAATTTTTTTAAAGTTTTTTTTTAAATTGCATTTCAATTAAGTTCAAATATTCTATTAAGAGACATACCAAACTACCAAAGTAGCCAAAATTGAATAGGGTTCATTCATTTACATATTTATTTATTTTAAAAATAAATCAGTTTTTACGAAAATAATATTAGATTATTATTTGATTACCAGCTAAAAATAGCCGGAAGAAAATGTATTATGAGTTGGTAGCCCAACTTGGTCATACACTATTGAGTGTTTCATGTTTTGCTAGAATAGTTTTATATTTGAATTTGCCCAAAATAGTTTGTACTTAACAAGGTAAAAAGAGGCCTAGGATTTGACGTTTCTATAAAGTTTGGACTACGAGAACCGGACCGATTATTGAACCGGTCAAGTGACTGATTCAATGGTTTAATAATTTAACTGAGATTGAACCGTGATCGAACCGATTTAATTAAATATATAGTAAAATTATAAAAAAATTCAATATGTAATCAAAAATTGAATATATCATTCAAAAATTAAACAAATTTTTAACTAAATAAAGACACTACTCATTAGTAATCATAATCATCATTAAGTATTCCATTGTTCCCATCATAAAGATAATCCATATTACAAAATTGAATATAACATTCAAAAATCCAGAATTACAGAATCCAGAATCCAAAATATTCTATATAGCATTCAAAATAAAAAATAAAAACTGAAAATCAGATTTTGAGTGGACATCAAATTGCAAAAGAGCCTTTTGTACTTTCTGTAACAAACAAACCACACAAGCAATCAACATCCATTGAAAATAAGTTCATTTGTTCATAGCAAAGTTCTGTTATAGGGTTTGGAGCAACGATGGGTTTGAACAATTGAACACACACTTATCTTCAATTGAAAACAAGATCATCCATTAAAAACTCTTCTTCCAATATCAAATCAGAGATAAATCCAGTTGAAGAGCACAAATATCTCAATTGCATATTGACACATTCATTCCCAACAAAGTACTACCAACAACTCAGAATTAGAAGAATTAGAAAAAATCAGGAACCAACAACTCAAAAATCAGAATTAGTATAACAAAACAAAGCTCAGAAATCAGAATCAATATAACAAGCCAAGTTTTTTAAGGTGGCTGCAGCTCTGATAGGGTTTCCAGAATCCAAACCAATATATCAATTCATAGTTCATACAATTCATATGGCATTCAACAGAGCAGAATTGAAATTAACAAAAAATTGAATAGAGCATAATTGAAAAGATAAAAAAATTGAAGAACAGAGCAGGGCAGACTTCTCAAATTCAACATACGTCAAATTTATTCTCAAGTTCAACATACAACAAGTTTATTCAACATTTGATTAATCATATAAAAAACAAAATTAAAAAATTAAAAAACAGAAGAACAGAAGCCCAGAACAAAAAACGAAAACAACACGAACAGAAGCCAGAAATCCAGAACTTACCGCAAGAGAAGCAGAGAACTGAAGGCCAGAAGCTCGAGCCTCGAAGTAGAGAACAAAATGACCCGCGACAGTGAACTTGCTCCGGCGTCTGTTTCGATTCACGGCGTCGGTTGTCCGTCGTCTGCAGAAGCTCCAGCCTCGAACTTAGGGTTGGGAGTGGGAGACTGGGAGTGTTCTTCGAAGATTTTGGGGGTTTAGGGTAAACTGGTCACGCGTTGAACTTCTTCAGCCTTCTTTTTTTTTTAAAGCCAAACGACGCCGTTTCATAAGCTGGGGGGAAGAACCGGTACTTTCTAAAACCGGGCCGATTTGCCAGTTAACTACCGATTCGGCCGATTTTTCTGCCGGTTTTTTGCAGCGCAATTTTGTAGGTAGACCGGACTGGCTAGGTGACCGATTTTCGATTGACCCAATTGAACCGGCCGATCCGGTCCGATTTTCAAAACATTGAAATAGGTTGTTTAAGAAAATTAAAAAACGAAGCAAATTTATCAAATGTCATACAAAGTTTAGGATCACAAGAACAATATTCAAATCAACTATTTTTTCTTTTAATACAACTAGCGGCTCAAATGGCACCGTAGAACCTAGTGATGGCAATGGGTCCCATGAGGGCGGAGACATGCTCCGTCCCCGTCCCCATGGCTGTGTTTGTTTCTGAGAACAGAACAAGACAAGACATTGAGAACAGGACAGGACAAGACACTAATAATGGACAGAGACACAAAATTTTGTGTTCTTGTATTCTGTGTGGTGATAAACTAAAACAAATTATGAAAATTCAATTTATTCTCATTTTTTTTCATTCAAAAATTTTGAGATAAAAAATATAATAATAAAAAATATAATTATAAAAAATTAACAAGAATAATAAAAGAAAAATGAAAAATAAGTTGTGTCCCTTGTTAGTGTCTCTGGACACATTGTCTCTGTCCATGTCTCTTCTGTCAAACACGATTTTGTGTCTCAGTGTCTCTGTAAACAAACGCAGCCCATAGTCCGCCCCCCGCCCCTGTCTCGGACATCGGGCATCAAGCATCGGTATCCGTCGGGAATCGGGGTCTCCAGAGATATCCGCGTACTTTAAAAGCTAAAGAAAATCGAAAAAAAAAAAAACAGAAAAATTTGAAATAAAAAAATAATTCTCAATTGTCAGTATAAATCCACAATAACTTCAACCATTCAATTCCAATTTCCCTTCAGCCACTGTGCATGAATTAGTAATTAGTTGGATAACAGTGCAGAATTGATTTATTAAAGCAAATACTATAGCTTCAATTAAATCAGAGGCACATATATGAGGCATAATCACAAGCAAGAATTTTCATCATTAGGACATAGATAACAACTAATATAAAATCACATAAATCATGGAAAATCACAGAAATATAAAATCACAGATATCACAACAATGCTATAATAATTAATAAATACTTTAAGGTAAATAAAAATCAAAGAAATCACAGAGGCTGACTTACCGGAAAGAAGAGCGGCCAACAGAGAAGAGGCTGCCGACGGCGATAGAGAACGAACAAACACGATTCTAACTATGACGATCTTGCTGGACGACGATGAAGATGATTCTCCTCGGGCTGGGTGAGGCACGCGATGACGACGTTCTTCTCGGACAGGTTTCTCAGGTGCGCAACAACGGTGCTGCGGTGACTTTCAGAGTGAGAGGAGGAAGCACTGAGAAGGGAGAGCGCGGCGGTGAGGGAGGACGAGGGTGGCAGACGGTGATGATAGGAGAAGTGGAGAGAATCTGTGGAAGGGTTTAGGTTTTGCTGAATCTGAGAAGAGAGGAAGTAACGGCAGGTAGGGATTTAGGTTTCCTGTTAAACTAATGAGAAACTTTTGGGACACTAATTTTTAGTATTTTATCAGCAACAGGATGCAAATCAACAAAATTAAAGACCGAATGTATCTTGAAACTTTCTATAGCCAGTCAGTTCACTCCTCTATTCCAAAATGTTTTTACTTTCTTTAAAGATCCAAAAAGTGTTTTTGCAAACCCATCATCACAGTCCAACAAGATTTCAAAAGCCATTTACTACTTCATGTTCAATAAAATTACATAGTACCCCTTACAAATAATTCAAAATAAAAGCAAGAACCTTTTGTGCCATTGGTTTTTGGGTTAAAACGAATGGACAAGAGAAAGAAAACCTGGGATATTTTGAGAAGAAAGATGAATTGGGAAATAATAATAAAAGAGGGGAATTGTTCAAACACAATTTTATTATTCAAATGAGGTGGCTGTTCCATAAAAGCATTTTTGTGAAAATGATATTATGAACCGTTAAATAGTTCAATCAAATATATTCAATCAAATATATTAAACTATCTAACAGTTCATAATGTCTTCATTGGAGTAACCACCTTAGAATTAAGGGGTAGACAAATTTCTCCATACATATCCTAACATTTGGAGTTACTCTCGATGTGAAACTAGCCAGGATATTTCTCAACAACTATTTCTATCACATGAAGATGGATAACAAGAATATGCCACAACCATTAAACAACTATTTTGAAACTCTGAAATATTTAAGAAGCTCATGCAGCAGTGGCACTCGAGTTTCGATCGCTAGATTTGTTTTTGCGGCCCCAAACAGGATTGGACACAATAAGCTGATGCGGCACAAGCCGTTTCTCACGCTTCGTGAGCTTGCGGAAATTGTGAACCTTCAACCTCGCAATCTTCGCCTCTTCTTCAGCGGTTATTTCTCTTACTACAACTGTTAGCCTGCATTCCGGTTTGACTTTGATGCCGGCTCTTCCTTTGGAATGGTAAGAAACTTTCTTCCGGAATAATCCTTTTCCAACAAACGCTTCGGCTGCAAGAAATATGAAACAGCATCAGCACGGATTTAAACAAAGTGGCTAAACAAATTAAGTTACACAATTGCAAAATTTGAAGCGTTACCAACAATGAGGCGCTCTGCATCCAATCCATGATTATTTACGGCATTTCCTTGGGCTTGAGTAATACCCTGCAGTGCTTATAACTTTAAAACATAAGTTTCAAATTCTGCATTTCCCAGCACAGATCATGGAAAAGGAGGAACAATCCCATAGAATTAGATAATGGTAATATTAAGGGGAAGAAGTGATGAAATTTTGGGAGCTGAAATATATGTAGGAAACAAACTACAAGTGCAGTGCGTAATAATAATAATAATAATAAAGGCAGCTCTATAGACAAGCACTAGAAAGGCCGCACCAAAAGGGCGTAATGTAGGCAGCCTAACATGATAATTACATAAGTAGCCAATTCCACGGCTTGAATGATGAATCCGTGACCTTGAGGCCACACGGAAACAACTCAACAACAACAACAATAAGGCCCTTGAAATTGTGGACCGAAGTGGAGGAGAAAAAATTGAACAATCCAGAAAGCCAAAAGAATGTAGAAAATGATAGAGGACATAAGGTAGCTAGAGAGAAAGCACAACAACATTGAAAGTATCTGAAGGTAAGAAAGAAGTTGATCTTTATGGTCTATTTTGTGAATGAATGAATCTGTGACTTTAGAGAGTTGCAGATATATTGCTAAGATACAAGGCTTAATGACCGACTACACCAACAGCTGAACTTGTTCTAAGGAAATACAAACTCTTGGTTAGAAACCAATGAGGACAGATAAATCAACAGCCTAGCCTTGATGCTGTATGGTGCTCTAGAAGAAGCAATTGAATACTCTTAGTTTTGTCTACACACAGAAATGAAAATACAGTGTAATACCACTTATTACCTGATATACAGTTCTTGAAGCTCGCTTTACTGTCACTTGCAATTGCAGCAATGCATCTTTAACCAGCATACCACGAACCAAAGCAGCAACCAAGTTGACCTTCTTAGGACTCTGAGAAAGCACGTTGAAAAATAAGGTAATCAGTCATATATGCTAACTGGACCACAGAAAAACAGAAACCCAGAAATTATGATCATGTTTCCATAGCATTCAATCCAAGGGTGGCTTTTCATTGACCAGAAAATTATGCTGACTGAAGAAACACAGAAAGTTTCTCAAAAAGTAGGCAGAGGCACCATTTGACTTGGTGACCTAGTATTCTCTATGGGCACGTTCAGAGATGCTCAACCAATAGTCTCAGGATGAAACAGATCATGTTATACTTTTCAGTTTTCAAACTATTGCTATGCTGCAGTCTCAACTAGCTAACATTGTATTTTAAGCAGTTACTTCAGAATGACCCATATTAACAGGGGAAAAAAATGATATCCATAAGCAATTCACGATATATTGGCAATTTGGCATTGACAAAATCACTGCAGCACCAAATGTTATGCTGTTAAAACTGAATTATCCATAATAATATAACAATAATTGTGAATGGCATGAAAGGCATTTCATAGTTAGTGTAAGCATTTGAGTTGAGTTGAGTTGTGTATCATATCGTCAAGCATGAAGTGCCCAATGGTTATAAGGCATTTCAAAAGTTCAGGAGTCTTCGAAAATCTTACTTCAAGATAAGCACAATGGCAGTGACTGAACCTGTTAAGCAGGAACAATTTCCTTGTCTAAATCATAATAGTTTTATTAAAAGCACCTTTCAGGATGAAAGATTGATGTTTTAATAGGAGTTTCTCTCTCAGACGTTTTTAGACACTAGAAACCTGCGCTTCAATCATATTTATTGTTTTTTTTTTCTCTTGTAAGAAGCATCTCTCAGTCCTCTCATTTTCTGATAGACTACTTCATAATAGGGTTGTCTTAATAAAGGGGTTCGTTTGTTGTTGCTTTTGGAAGAAGTACCATTTTCAAAACAGAGTCAAAGGCAGAAGTAGATATCATAGACATGCTTTTTTATTAAAATGAAATGGAATTAAACTATTTGAATGATAAGTACTCTTTAGCATAAATTAAAGAAAACCAATGAAATCAAAAGATTTGTGTCATGTCCATAATGTAAATTGAGCAATTACTTAAGAAATACAAGATAACAGAATTACACAAGGGAAAAAAACAAACCTGCTTTATTTTTGACATTACTGCTTGAACTCTTTCTTTCTTAACAGGTGTCTGCTTCTGGTCTTGAGCTTCTTTGCTACCCAAAAAGGAAGTTAAGGCTAACGGGGAGGAAGTTGGTGTTTGTTCCAGATCTGATGACTTAGAAAGCAAACAGGTAGAACCCGAAATTCCCTAAAACAAAAGAACCGTGTAAACTCCAACTATCTCTCAATAGAGTTTAAGTAGAGAGCTTATAACGTGATATGATCAGTCACAATGTAAATCAAAACCTGGGATTGGAAAGAATGATAAACAGGGCTACGAATTGAAATTGAGGGCAATAGTATTGTTCTTGCTGTCAACGTCGTCAGACCCTTACCTACGATGTACAGAAATAGGTTTTCTAAAGTATTTAATAAAACCTAAAAAAATAAGAGTAAAGCATGAGCAACTTCACATAGTTTGCAAGAAGGAAATAGTTAAAAACATAAATCACCAACCTTGGGGAGATGAGGTGGTAGCAGAGTGTGCAATTTGACGAAAAACTGGCAAGAAATGCCTTTGCCACTGGACCATGATTACAATGCACTCTTTCTGTAAAGTACAACCACAATATGAATAGGTTGTTTAAGGAAATTAAAAAACGAAGCAAATTTATCAAATGTCATACAAAGTTTAGGATCACAAGAACAATATTCAAATCAACTATTTTTTCTTTTAATACAACTAGCGGCTAAAATGGCACCGTAGAACCTAGTGATGGCAATGGGTCCCATGGGGGCGGGGACTTGCTCCGTCCCCGTCCCCGTCCCCGTCCCCATGGCTGTGTTTGTTTCTGAGAACGGGATAGGACAAGACATTGAAAACAGGACAAGACACTAATAGAGACACAAAATTTTGTGTTCTTGTATTCTGTTTGGTGATAAACTAAAACAAATTATGAAAATACAATTTATTCTCATTTTTTTTCATTCAAAAAATTTGAGATGAAAAATATAATAATAAAAAATATAATTATAAAAAATTAACAAGAATAATGAAAGAAAAAATAAAAAATAAGTTGTGTCCCTTGTTAGTGTCTCTGTGTACTTCCTATCAGGATGGACACAAAATACACTAATTCAGTGTCTCTGGACAAATTGTCTCTGTCCATGTCTCCTCTGTCAAACACGATTTTGTGTCTCAGTGTCTCACTGTAAACAAACGCAGCCCATAGTCCGCCCCCGCCCCATCCCCGCATCGGGCATCGGGGATCGGGGATCGGGGTCTCCAGAGATATCCGCCTATTTTAAAAGCTAAAGAAAAAAAAAAAAAAAAAACAGAAAAATTTGAAATAAAAAAATAATCCTCAATTGTCATTACAAATCCACAGTAACTTCAACCATTCAATTCCAATTTCCCTTCAGCCACTGTGCATGAATTAGTAATTAGTTGGATAACAGTGCAGAATTGATTGATTAAAGCAAATACTATAGCTTCAATTAAACCAGAGGCACATATATGAGGCATAATCACAAGCAAGAATTTTCATCATTAGGACATATACAACAACTAATATAAAATCACAGAAATCACGGAAAATCACAGAAATATAAAATCACAGATATCACAACAATGCTATAATAATTAATAAATACTTCAAGGTAAATGAAAATCACAGAAATCACAGCGGGAGAAATGCTTACCAGAGAGATGACGAGGGAGGAAGGTGAGGGACGGCGAGGTAAGCAGAGGCCGGAGAGGCGAGCCGGCGAGGTGAGCGACGGCGAAGAGAGAAGTGGAAGCGACGTGAGCTCGGTGAAAGACAGTGGCGAGGTGAGAGGTGAATGACGCGGGCTTGGTGAACGACGTCGGCTGTGACGATGCCGGCCGAACTTCTGGCCAACGGAGAGGAATGGGATGAAGGTGGCTGCTAGGGTTTGAGAGGATGGGGTAATGCTGCTGCATCATCACGTATCAGTTCAGTGATTTTAGTTCAGTGATTTTGGGTTAGTTGAATTTCTTATTTGATTTTTTATTTTTTTAGGTGAAAAAACTAAAACGCCATAGTTTAAGGGAGACAAAACTGATCAAATAATATTTTTCTAAAGTTTTTTTTTTTAAATTGCATTTCAATTAAGTCCAAATATTCTATTAACAGACATACCAAAGTAGCCAAAAATCCCAAAATTGAATAGGGTTCATTCATTTAGATGTTTATTTATTTTAAAAATAAATCAGTTTTTACAAAAATGATATTGGAATTATTGGTGAAAATTTGATTACCAGCGAAGAATAGCCTGAAGAAAATATATTATGAGCTGGTAACCCAACTTGGTCATACACTATTGCGTGTTTCATGTTTTACTAGAATGGTTTCATATTAGAATTTGCCTAACATGGTTTGTACTTAATATGGTAGAAAGATCTCTAAGTCTTTGAAAAGATTTTTGAAAAAAAAGTACTAAATCACTAAAATTTGTAATGCTGAACTTGTATGTTAATGAGATGAAAAAAGACAAAGTATATTTCTTGTCTTGAAATTTGATAAAAATTTTAAAAATATTGATAAATTTTATTTTGTTTTAATTTTTTTTAAAAAATTTTTATTTGTATCAAATATATTCCTGATGCTAATTTTTCAAAAAATTTAATACCAATTTAACAACAATTTCATAAGAATAATTTTTAACATAAACAAATCAAGTATAATTTTTATGCATTATTGTTAGATTGGTCTTAAATTTTTTGAAAAAATTTAGCCGTTGAGGATATATTTGATGCACATCGAAAATTTTTGAAACAAAGTTAAAACAAAATAAAACTTAGGGATATTTTTAAAATTTTTGTCAAATTTTAAAGATAAAAAATATACTTTACTCGATAAAAAATTAACAAAAGGATAAAGTGTTTAACATTCATATTTTTTCAAGAACCTGTAAATTTTATAATTCTTCAAGACAGACTTGATAATTTTTCCCTCCTCAAGAACTAATAAGTCTTCCATAAAATCTTTTCGAGAATTTATTTAGTATTTATTTTTAATCTAAAGACGTAGAAATTCATGGCAAAACACTTGGCAGATCTATTAGTTCTACCACTAAGGATTTGTAATCAACTTGAAACAGTAAAATTTAGGATTGTAATGTACAAATCAAATTACTAATTTGAACTTCAATTAGCATGCTTTTAAATTCCATTGTATTGTCTCAACTTTTTCTTTTCTTTTGATAAAATTACGTGTTTTGAATAGTTGCTGAAAGTATTTATGTTTTTGTAATATAAAACAAGTATTCATAGGTAAAATTTTAAGGCTTATTTATCCTTCCATCTAATAATGATTTTCACCTTACAGTTAAAATGGATTTCCATCTTGCTTCATGTAGGTATTCTACACTCTACAGTATATAACGAGAAATTGGAAGGGATTTGATAAATAGTTAAACTTAAAGCATAAAGTACTTGTAATCTTAACTAATCTCATATTTATTATTGTTATACATAGTTAATAAATAAAAAGCGGATTCATATGCACATTGATGCCTATGAATACACTAGCTGAGACTAACGAGTTTATTCAAACCTATGATTTACTGATTTTACATGCATACGAATATGTAACTTTAATAGCACTTAATTCTACTACCTGACCAATATTCTAAATTTTTTCCTTTTTTTTTTTTGGGTGAACTTTCCCTCTAGTTTATTAAGATGGAGAGGGGAAAGAGCAGATATGTGTTGTGGTTGTATGAAACTTAAGAGCATTGGATTATCATCATTATCATATTCAGAAGCAAAAGTCAGCAGCTGCAATGACTGTATAAATAGGAGGAGGAGTTTATGTACAACTAGAAATGATGAAAATGCTTGATGAAAGGAATGAGGGACTATGCGGTTGCAGCAGCTTGTTCTTCGGCGACCTGTGCTGCCGGCAGAAGGGTGCAGATGAGGTTGCGGTCGCCATACACATTATCAACACGCCCTGATAACAACCAACCATAGTTTTGAATTCATTAGTCTATATCTATTGGAGAGAGAGAAAATTATGGAAATTAAAATGACTGGTTATGGATATTTCTAGAGCATGCATTAAGGCTCCGTTTGGTTAATGTCCATGTCCATCAGAGACATGGACACGAGAGACATGGACACGGTGGTACGTGTACACCGTTTGTTTGCTGAGACATAAAATTTTAAAAGACACGGTTACACATAGATGCACATAAAAGACATGTATTTAGTGTATCTCTTTCAAGCCGTGACACTAAAACACAACCCATGAGACACAGATTTTTCCAATTCTATCCCTAATTATTTTTTAAAATTCCAACCATTGTCCTTTATCTTTAACACTTGAGTTGTTTTAGTTTGGGGATAAAATGGACTTTTGAATTAAATACATGTGTCTTGTGTATTATCACCAAACATGTTATAAAATTTGTGTATCTTTGTGTTCATGTGTATTTGTGTCTTTGTGTCTATGTCTCTATTTTTTTGAGACAACAACCAAACACTGCCTAAATGTTCTTAAGGAACACACAAGAGTTACCTGCAGTGAAGTTACAACTATAAATTATTGCAGGGTAACACTCATGTTTGTTGATCCTTAGAAAAGTAATAGAACTGTCCTACCTTTTTTTTTCATTATTCTGACCAATTCTTTGATGATGTAGCATTGATGCTTAGTATATCTTACAATAGAGACAAGTGAACAATCGTATAGTTACCTGTTGTAGGCCAGAACTTTGCGACGCGGAGCCAGGGAGCTGGGAAGGCTGCATATTCCCTGGAGTATGGTTTGGTCCATGCATCTCCCATGAGCAATGATGGTGGATGAGGAGCTCCCTGCAAAATATTTAAGATAATCACTCAAAAGTGCATGAATTAGGTTGAAATTGTAAACATAATATCTAGACAAGTATAAATAATCACTCTTCATGGGTTTGGGAAGGGTGAAAATTTTCAATGGAGGAGTTTGATGTGTTTCACTTGAAAGTTGAAACTCATCCGTGAAAATTTCCACCCATGTTGGGTTTGTTTGCTATGTTGGTAAAAAATGAGGGATTCATTTTCATGAATAGGCTCCGTATGTAAAATCAAACAGAGTTTATCAACGAAATTTTACCCCCATTTTTGCCAATATGAGATGCAATCTAAAGAAGTATTTTTCTTCTCATTAATATTATCAGAGTTGAGAGAACAAAAGGTTTTTTACCTTGAGCACATTGTTGTTAATGTCAGCTTTTCCTTTCTCTATCTCAGCAATTTCTTCTCTGATGGAAATAAGAGCATCACAGAACCTGTCTAACTCAGCCTGCAATGAAAATTAGTTGAATAAGAAAAAGACATCACAACAAAGAAACTTCAAGGAAAAGTGGACATAATTAAAAATAGAGGTTTTTTTCAGAAAGGTCTACCTTGCTTTCACTTTCAGTGGGTTCAATCATGAGTGTGCCAGGTACAGGCCATGACATTGTTGGTCCATGAAAGCCATAGTCCATGAGGCGCTTTGCAACGTCTTCAGGCTCTATTCCAGCAGTGTTCTAAAATTGAAATCGCATACAGAGAATCAGACATGAAGAGTTCTGGCTAATTGAGAAAAGCAACTTCAAGTTATCAAGTGATCCTACCTTAAAGCCTCTTAAGTCAATGATGAATTCATGAGCAACAGTTCCATTGACTCCACGGAAAAGAACAGGGTAATGATTCTGTGTACATCAAAGTATATGTGAAAACAAGTTTTAACAACTCATAAGAAGAATAAAAAGTCATAGGGAAAAGCAGCACAAATTATCTATAAGAAAGCACAAACCTCCAATCGTTTCGCCATGTAGTTCGCATTCAAAATGGCTATCTTTGATGCATCGGTGAGTCCTTTCGAACCCATCATGGCAATGTAAGTGTAGGAGATTGGCAATATGAGTGCTGAGCCCCAAGGTGCAGCAGAGATGGTACCAAGAGGTTGAGAGTTCTCTGGGGCGGGAATTCCACCAGTGGGTACCTTCATTATGATATCAGATAATTAAATACAAAGAAGACCAAAGATTTTATTAACATCAACTTAAAAAAATGGTTTATCCTAAAATAAAAAAAAAAAAAATAAAAGGATCTCAGTTCAATAATTCATAAAAACCATCTCTTCTAAAATCATGAGCTGTTAGGAAGAGGTACATAAATAGTTTTAAGTAGCTGCTTAGATGCATATAAAGGGTTTTATATCTATTAGATCATATACAAGGAGTAACAATGTCATCCAGTTTGGTGGAAGAAAAACTAAGGACTCTATTAAAAGTTAAAATCATGTGCTTTTAGTGAAATAACTAAAATCATGCATGTATATTACACAAAATTTCATCATAACCAAATAAAAAGGGCTTACCACAGGGTGTGAAGGTAAAAATGGTGCCAAGTGTTTCTTTACACCAATTGGACCCATACCAGGGCCACCTCCTCCATGAGGGATGCAAAATGTCTTATGGAGATTGAGATGGCAAACATCTGCTCCAATCCAACCAGGGCTTGTAAGACCCACCTGCAAATACAAACATTACAAACATCATTCAAAGTTAGGCACGACTGCGCAAATTGTTTCCTTTTCGATCAACATGATATGTAGACGAGCCTTGTTATTTGAACCCATTTTTCAGACACTAGACACCACACTCACAAAAGTCATGCAGGACCCATCATTACAAGATTATCTATCTTCTTACACAATACATTCTTTTTCCCACTTGGTATCTGGTGTCAACCAAGACTTGGCGTTCAAGAAACAATTTGTATTCAGAACGGGGCTACAATTACATAAGTTGTATACTGTCAAGTTTTAGAACACTATAGGGGTTAAGATTTTGAATTAACATAACTCACAATTTGGATAGACCAGAAAAAAAGGAGAGAAACTGGTTTCATGTTACACAAACGTACATGAAGGTAAAATATGCATATAAAAACAAACCTGTGCATTCATATTGGCACCATCCATGTATACTTGGCCTCCATTATCATGAATAATCTTGCAAATCTCATCTATACCCTCTTCATAAACACCATGGGTTGAGGGATATGTTACCTACAATCAAATCATAACCAAACTTAGTGTAAAAAAGGCTCAAAGTTTGACAATAATGTCAATTTGCCGATATAACTAGAATATACAAGTATCAATCTATAGGAAGCAAATTTTACCATAAGTGCTGATAAGTTGTCCTTGTGAGTTTCAGCGGCCTTCCTCAACTCTGCAATGTTAATATTACCCTTGGCATCGGTTCCCACAGAAACAATTTTCATGCCACACATGGCAGCACTGGCAGGATTTGTACCATGTGCCGAGACAGGTATAATGCAAACATTGCGGTGGTGGTCTCCTCTTGCCTGCAGTTTCCAATTTCCAAAATAATTAAGAACCATTGCAGGAATTTATTTAAGCAACATTAAAAAACAAAAAATTGATCTTTTATAAATATATAGCAAGAGACAATAGCACAACTGAAGGTTATCAATTATCGGATGAAATGAACAAGTACAATGTTAAATAAAAATGTCAAATACTGCTTTGGAATGTAAGTAAATCAGAAGAGTCATAAATTAACTCATAAATTGATAAAAAATCCTTTCCAATAGCAAATATTTTCCATAAAAGTTAAGCAGACATATTTAAAATGAGCCAAGTCATCATACCAAATGATATGCTCGAATAACCATCAGCCCAGCATACTCTCCTGCAGCTCCAGCATTTGGTTGCAAAGAGAAGGAGTCAAACCCGGTGATGGTACACAGCAAGTCACCCAAATTGTCGAACATTTCCTGACACCAAATTTTATTGTTTAGACACAGAAAATAAAATAAAAAAATCCCTTCTCTCCCATATTTTCAGGCCAAAGATCATTTATAAGAATCTAAAAAGAACCATTTGAACATCTAACTAGCTACCTGATAACCTTGAGCCTGTTCAGTTGGTGCAAAAGGGTGAATATCAGTGAAGCTGGGCCATGTTACTGGCATCATCTCAGTTGTTGCATTCAACTTCATAGTACAAGATCCAAGTGGAATCATGCTGTGGCATAATGAGAGATCCTTGGATTGTAACCTATGAATGTACCTGAGTAACTCATGCTCAGTGTGGTACCTATTAGAACAAAATAAAGTTGAGGTAAGTTTCTAAAAATGTAACCAGAGGAATTATATTCAAATTCCATATGAAGGGATTACGTGTTGAAGATAGGGTGCGTCAGATAAGGGCTCTCCCTAGTTAATCCAGAAGGAATCGCAGACTCGACTTCTGGCGCAAGAGAAGCAGCTGTGAAGGAAACCTGTGTATGAACAAACATTTTAGAGGGACTTACAATAATTCAAGATTAATGATACAATTGATAGTTATAAAAAGGATACATCATATTATATATTAATCATACTTACTGGCTTGCCACCAGCAAAGACTTTGAAAAGTGTATCAACATCCTCCAATGAGGTTGTTTCATCAAAAGCAACGGTTATCTGAAAGCAACCAAGCTCAATAATCCAAAGACAAACAAATGATATTAATTGATTTGAGTTGCAACAAAAATAAACACTTACAGTTTTTCCATCTACAACTCGCAAGTTTATTTCACTTTCCACAGCAGCATCAGCGATTGCGTGGGCATTGGGAACCTTAACCTTCACAGTGTCAAAGAAGGGAAGACCCTGAACTTCTACTCCAAGTTTCTTCAATCCCAGGGCAAATACACCAGCAAGACCATGAACACGTTGAGCAATGGTCTTAAGGCCTTCCGGTCCATGATATACAGCAAACATAGCAGCCATATTTGCAAGCAGCGCCTATGATAGTTATAAGAATCATTCATATGCCCTCATTAAAATAATTTAAGCATTTTGAAGAGATTGTATATGATATGATATCAAAGAATATATATAACTGAATAATATACAGGTTGAATGGTAAATAAGAGTACGTGCAATATCTGTGTGTCATGTTAGAAATATAATTAAATCATTTGTGTAACACTATGGTGGTGGTTCATTACACAGAACTTCCAAACCAAAATTGAACTGGAACAGAAATAGACACTTTAGAATTTACAAATTAAAACTTCTAAATAAGTTCTGAAGTCTTCACAGAGGACAACTATATAGCTAAAATTGGTTGAACCAAATCAGCAAAGTTACCTGAGCAGTGCAAATGTTGCTAGTAGCCTTGTCCCTCCGAATATGCTGTTCCCTTGTTTGCATCGCCATTCTCAAAGCCGACTTTCCAGAAGAATCAACACTGACACCAATAATCCTCCCAGGCATCATCCTCTTGTACTCTTGTGATGTTGCCAAGAAAGCGGCATGAGGCCCTCCATAGCCCATCGGAACACCAAACCTCTGAGCCGAGCCAACAACAATATCTGCCCCCAACTCACCAGGAGGCTTCAACACAGTCAGTGCCAAGAGATCACTGGCCATAACAACCTTAACCCCATGAGCATGTGCCTTCTTGATAAACTCCCCATAGTCCAGAATCTCACCCTCAGTCCCGGGGTACTGAACAAGCACACCACAAACATCACCTTTTGAGTAATCAATATCCTTAAGATCCACAGTGGCAACCTCAAGATCAAAACCAGCAGCCCTTGTTTTGCATATATCAATTGTTTGAGGATGACAGTTACTTGCAATAACAAAAGTCTTCTTCTTCCCTTTCTGGATGTTGTTACACATAGACATTGCTTCAGCAGCAGCAGTTCCTATTGAAAAATTAATTAATTAACAGAGAGTTATACATACATGATTACATGTTACATTCATAACCAACTAATAACACCCATCGATCGAGCATAGATATTCGCAGCCTTAGCTCAAAAGGCAAAGAGGCCGGAGAGGCTCTCACCCCTCACCTAATAAGTCTGCAAGATAAAGATGCCAGATTTGAATCTACCAATCAAATCCAAGACTCCCCTTCATAACTAACTACATAGCCTCACAAAGCAAGACTCACCCTTCATTTGTAAGTTGTAACTAGTATTTGCAGCCTTGAGTTGCAAGGCAAATAGGCAGGATTCAAATCCACCAACAGAATCTGTGGCCTCATATACAGTACCATCGTGCCAGGACTCAGAAGCAAAAACAAACAAAATTAATTAACTAACTAACTAACTCCCTCCTAACTGTCGGTAACAGATCTAACAAACTTTTAAAACAGTAAAATAACCGAATCGGCGGAGTTACCTTCATCAAGCAATGAAGCATTGGACATAGGCAAGCCAGTGAGATCAGTGATCATGGTCTGGAAATTAAGCAATGACTCGAGACGGCCCTGCGAAATCTCAGCCTGGTAAGGAGTGTACTGCGTGTACCAAGCAGGGTTCTCCATGATGTTCCTCAAGATGACAGGTGGCACATGAGTGTTGTAATATCCCATTCCAATAAAAGACTTGAAAACTTTGTTCTTCGACGCCAAATCCTTCATGTGCTCAATCATCTGGCCCTCCGTCAATCCTGCATCGAACTTAGAGAAGGCGAAGTCGTTGAGGCGAATGGATTTGGGAACGGTGGCGTCGATGAGGGAATCAAGAGAGTCGAAGCCGCAAGACTGAGACATCTTGCTCTGTTCTTCTTTGGTAGCGGAGTTGTGGCGGCGTGGGAAGGTGTCGCTGGGCTGGAGGGCAGTAACGGAAATTCGGCGAGTTTGTTGTTGAGAGAAATGATGGAATGATGCTCTGTTGCGGAGAACAGAGGGAGTTACGGTGGAGACGCATCTGGACGGAGAGTAGAGAACGGGGGAAGAAGAGGAAGAGTTGGAGAGAGGCTCGTGGTGACGGTGCTGTTTTGTTTGAGAGAGGAGGCGCTTCAGAATGGCGCGGTTTGCGAGCCTCCTTGCACGTTCCATCAATGAATGCAGAGATTCAATCGATACAATGAAAGAAATGAGATTTGTCTTGAGCTTCTTCTTCTTCTTCTTATTATTATTATGTTACGATTACGATTCCATTGGAGTGTGTGAAGTGAGTGGAGGATGGTGGATTGGACCTCCCGATAATATAGTGTGGTTCCTGGCTACAAATCTATCAATTTTTTTTTTAAATAAAATAAAACTTTTAGCTTTTATTTATTTTTGCATGAAAAGTGAAAACAGTCCGTATAAAAAAATAGTTGATAATAAATTAGATATTTATCATTTTTAATTTTTTTTTTGTTAAGGTGAAAATGTAATACAGTTATTTTTATGTGAAGTTATTAATTAAAGAGTAAAATATCGTTTTTATCCTCAACATTTGGGATAAGTCCTATTTGTGTCCCTAACATTTAAATTGCTATATTTGTATCCTTAACGTTTATAAAAGTGACTCAATGTTATTCTACTATCAATTATATTAACAAATCATATTATATTTTTCAATTATTCTCACTTGGATACATTCATTCTCAATTAAGTCTCACTTGGATGTGTTCGATTTTAATATTATACTCACTATTTGTGTTTAGATTCAATTATATCCTTATAAGAGTGAATTATGTAAATGTTGTAGGAATTAGTTTCAACATTTGATGAACTATTTTTCGGAGTAAATCATCGATTGTATCCCAGATATTTGTATTCTAACTTCAAGAAGAGATCTCATGATGTGTAATTGATGCCAGGATAACATTGAATCACTTTTACAAATGTTAGGGATACAAATAGGACGATTTAAACGTTAGAGACATAAATAGAATTTACCCCAAATGTTGGGGACAAAAACGATATTTTACTCTTAATTAAAAATTGTTAGATAATAATTTAATCAATATTATTATTTTTATCTAAAAATAATTTGCACATATATTTATAAAAATTTTGTACACAAAAAATATATAATTTGTATTTATATTTATCAAAATTTTACATACATAAATTAATAAAATTTATTTATTAAAAATAATTTAATATTTATGTTCATCAAATAATAACTAAAACTACTGAAAATTACTAGTTTCGAAGAATTTCTCATATTTTACTTGTAACTAGTAAAGAGTTTGACATAAAGTAAGATGAAAGGATGGATTAATTAAGGAATTAAATTTAACGTAGAAAATTAAAAAAAAAGAAACATGAGACCCTGAATATTTTGTGAGGATGATAAAGTGTAGATTCAAGATCTGGTGGAGATGGTAGGTGGTTGGTGACTGTGCGCCCACCAATGAAGGAAAAGGACACATTCCAAAGTTATCACTGTCTCATGTATTTACAAAACACCACCACAAACCGTGGAACTCAAACAAAATGTATGGAAGGCATTCAATCTTTAAGGATTGAGTTTCAATGGAAGACATTAAAAGGGTGTTAGATTTTGGGGAATTAATAGAACTTCAATTCTCTTTTCCCTTTTTTCTTTCTCTATTTTATTTTGTATTTTTTAGTGAGTGAAGTTGCTGGCAGAATCTCTTTCACAATTGGCTTATCTTGAGTGTGTAATTTGGCAGAAAGAAACAAACGGGTACTTGGGGTTGGTGTTTTTAGGGCATGAAAAATAATGTGACTCACTTAGATCCAAGTGAATGGTGTATGTAATCACACGCTAGAAAGTAACCAAGTAACCGTCACAATCAAAAACAACGTGAGATTTTGATTAGAGTATACTTAGGCTATTCTACTAATTTTATTTTTTTTTTTAATTTTTGAGGTATTTGCGCAGCACACACTGGATTAGTAAATGAGATAATTGTGGTGGCTATTGTGTTTAATGCTGACTGACAAATGCAATCTAGATTCTGAAGTTGTACGAGTCAAAGATTTTTGTTCCCCCTGGCTTCCTCTACCTTTGAATCCACATTAATAGTATAAGAGGATTTTTTTTAGGGGAAAAAAAATCTGACTAAAAAAGATTTTTTTTTTATGA
>NC_029790.2:133282413-133282742 GCF_000816755.2 Arachis ipaensis | reverse complement strand
TGTACATTTTTATAAAATAATTTTAATTAGTAATTTTAATATATGTTTTTATGGATATAGTTTATCATTTGGATCTTTTTATATGTATGATTATTTAAGTTGTTTATTATTTTTATTGTGCTCCATCTAAGTGTGTAAAAAGATGAGTCATGAAATGTGATTTTTATTGCTATGGCCTTTAGGAAATCTGAGACATCGATTTCTTTTTTCTTTGTATGGTGATGTCCATAAATCGTATTATTTGATTTACATTGTCTAATTTTTTAAAAAAATCACAAATCAGTTCAGTTTGCGTTTTTTGAAAATTAAAAAAATTATATTAAAATCAA
>NC_029790.2:133278542-133281019 GCF_000816755.2 Arachis ipaensis | reverse complement strand
AAAATGAGATAGAAATAAGTTTATTTTTTAATAATAATATGCAATTAAATAATAATATTACATTTTTTTTAGCCCTCTTAGATAATTTAATTTTAGTTTTTTACAGGATGTAAGTTTATTTTCTTTTAAGAAAGTACCTACCTCGTTATGAGATTCTCCTTATACCATTAATAAGGATTAAATGTTTAATGAATCTAATTAACTATCAACTAGGTTAAATCTTGGTCATTTATTTGTTTTGTACATGAATTCTCATTATATCAAAATGATTTTTACTCATAAACTTATTATTTGTAATAAATAAATAAAATAAAATGAGATAGAAATAAGTTTATTTTTTAATAATAATATGCAATTAAATAATAATATTACATTTTTTTTAGCCCTCTTAGATAATTTAATTTTAGTTTTTTACAGGATGTAAGTTTATTTTCTTTTAAGAAAGTACCTACCTCGTTATGAGATTCTCCTTATACCATTAATAAGGATTAAATGTTTAATGAATCTAATTAACTATCAACTAGGTTAAATCTTGGTCATTTATTTGTTTTGTACATGAATTCTCATTATATCAAAATGATTTTTACTCATAAACTTATTATTTGTAATAAATAAATAAAATATTTATGTGACCGTGAGGGCCTGAGAGGGTTCATGCGTCTAAAACAAAATGGAAATGGTAAGGTAGTAGGTGAACACTAGCAAAATAAATAAATAATATAATTAAAGAAATAAATAATTAAGTACAAAGAAAGAAAAATGGGAAAATGAGTTGGTGAAAAAGGACAGTATTTTAGGGCTAAAGAATCTCAATTGGTGTGGAAGAGAATAATATAAATTTCGCTTAAGGTGGTAGGTGAGGGAAAAGAGATGCACATTTAACACTATTCAAATTATTATGCTTAATAAAAGGAAAAATAATGGTAGGTATCTATGGTGATTGAATAACAAGGGGTTTGGTATGTACAGTAGTATCAGACTATCAGTATTTGCAATTCTATATTCAACCAAACCGATGACTAAGATCCAAAGATTAAGGAAATTTATTTGCATATTTATTGAGATTGCTTTTACTAATTCTAAAATGGATTAAAAGATTTTACTTTTTTTAGTATATACATTCAATACATTCATATTTTAATTTGACTTCTCATAAAAGTCTAAAACTTTTGAAAATTTACCCAGTCAGGTCGAAAATAGAATTATAAGACAAATACTCTCAAATACAAAGATAAAAATAAAAAAATAATTTGATTAGGAAAATCTATTTGAGATTTTTAGACTACATTTATTTTTTAGAATTGATACTGTGATTGCACTTATTATTTTTCATGTGTGAGAGAGAAGTATATAACAAAAAGTTGTGAGGAGATGTGTGTTTCACACTGATATGGGATATACAAATTGGAGGCACTGAATTGTTTGTATTATTTTTTTTAAACAAATAATCACAAATCGGACGGTTCGATTTGTGATTTCGAAAATAAAAAAATTTTTAATATTGAAATCGGACCGTCTGATTTTTATTTTAAAAAATAAAAAAATACAAAATACAAAATACAAATTGTACCCTCTAATTTGTAGTTTATTTTTTTTAAACAAATCGGACCCTCCGATTTATAGTTTATTTTTTTCATCAAACAAATCGGACCGTCCAATTTGAATAAAACACCATATAAAAAAAATACTTAATCGTCCAGTAACAATGTATTACACATATATTTAATCAATATAAAAAAAAATAGCCCTGAGATTGTGACGGAATATTGTATTTAATAATTAGAGATTATAATCAAAATTTTCATCTAATTTTTTCAAACATAATCTTAGTTATCTTTTCTCTAGTTTTTTTCTTAAATATATGAAAATATTTGTCATTGATTAATTTAATGAGGTGAACTTGTTTGCTCATTACTTCACTTGCCTTATAAAAAAAAGGAGTTTCATTGATTCTGAACCTTTTTTCCATCGATTTGGATGGTTAAACTAAATATGGAAGAGAAGATGTTATAAAAGTGTCGGCATAATTGCACTTTCAACCTTGCTAGACCTTTGGTCCAAAAGGGGAGTGAGATTCTCATATAATATGCATTAATATGACGATGGATTTAAAAATTGACAAAGAAAAAAAGTACTTGGATTTAATGTTCCATCTCCTCTTTATCAAGTCTTTTTCAATTAAATATTATCAAAAACTTTTATAAGATATATAGTACATCTTAATTAATTGGTTTATAAAATACTAAGATTTTAATTTATTGCTGAGAGGAAAGTAGAGTTATAATGGCATGATTCATTGATCCAGTGGAACAAATGGTGATCTTTCCTTTTACCAGTAAATCCTTTCTTAACCAAAAAATGTAGATTTTAGTTAAAATGCAAGGAAAACCATTTATATTAACTAAAATTTACATTCAAAAAATATGAAAATAAATTATTGTACCGATTTATAAAATCTATAAATTAAAATGCGCACA
>NC_029790.2:133276784-133277784 GCF_000816755.2 Arachis ipaensis | reverse complement strand
AGAGAGTGGGGGGTCTTCCTTGTGGTAAAAATATGTCTTTATTCAGGTTTGGGCCTTATATAATTTTTTTGTTAGGAGGCTTATATAGTTTGATTTGGTCCATTACGATGTATACTTTTTCGTTTGGGCCTTGGTGGTTTGGATTTAGATCAGTTGGGCTCTTTTTTAGATAGGAGCATATTGGCTTGCATTGGATAGTCTCAAAGCAAAGATCAGCCGAACGGTTAACTCACGAATCTGTTTAAGTAAGTGTCGAAAATTTGAATTTTACATTGTACATGCAGCAATCTATGTTTGAGCCGAGGGATATCATGAAAAAAAAAATTCCCCCAAAATCCCAAATTCCATTTCATTGACTTAATGACTTATCCCCAGCTGCCTTAAGAAACATGTTTCAAATGATTGTAGAGGAGCTGCTTTAACCCTTTGTATAACTATTTGATACAAAATTTTAGGCGTCACGCGGTTTTATCGCCAAAAAAGAAAATGTATGTAACTGGCTGTAACTAGTTGTCTTGTCCATCCATAACAATTACAAGGAAACAAAATAGGAAATTTAAATACTAAATTAAAGATAGTTTTGGACTTCGGATCTAAGAATATTGGATTAATAATTAAATTTATCTCAGAAAAAATATTAATTTTTTAAATTAGTTTTCGAAAGATTAAATTAATCGTATTAGTTTTTTTTAAAAAAAAGTATAAATCAAATTAGTCATCTAGTTAGATGATGACGGATCAAGTTAAATATCACGTAGTATAATAACGTAGTATGTTAATGTCACGTGTGATAAAATAATTGTCTGACATATCATGTCAGTGACACGTAGAATGCCATATGTTATCTGGCATGTTATAAATTTGTTTAGAGTTAAATTAGTTTTTGAAGGCACACACGTAAATCATTTTTATTTCTAAAATTTTAAAAATTATTTGAATTAATTTTTATATAAATCTTTCTTATTTTTTTCTTCATAATATTATAATTTTAATATTTCTT
>NC_029790.2:133274699-133275797 GCF_000816755.2 Arachis ipaensis | reverse complement strand
GAATCTTAATATCTTAATGTAATTTTTTTAATATTATTAATACTTTTATCCCCATTTCTTTATGTCTTTTCAATTTTTTTATTTAATATTTGGTTGCCCATGTATCTTCTAACCTGACAGGTCAATGACTAATTCTTCGTGAACCTGGGCTCCATTTAAGGGTTTGTCGCTGACCAATGGATTACTGCATGCACAAGGCGGAATTTAAACCCTTAGCACTTGCTTAAGCGGACGAGTGAGTTGACCACTCGACGAACCAAAGTTGGTTAAAAAGAATTTTGAACTAAAACGAAAGATGATATGTCAGATAACACGTGACACACGTGTCACATTAGCCTGACATATCAATCAATCATCTTGTGACATGTGCCATTAATCTATCACATCATTATGTGACATGATACTTAACGTGACACATCATTGTCTGACCAACGGAATGATCAATTTAACTTACATTTTATCTTTCAAAAAATAATATGACTAATTTAATTTTTTTGGGAGTAATTTAAAAAAAAATAATTTTTCAAAAATAAATTTGACTATTCACTTTAAAATGTTTGTAAGCTTATCTTATCGGGAAAAAGAAGAAGATATAAAAATTGAAAAACGAGGGAGGAGGAGTAGCGGAGGAGAGGATCAAAGCGGAAAAAAAGGGGTTGTGAGGAGAAGAGAAGCGTTTGTAAAGTGTTGCATTTGTATGTATTAGTGTTACTATGTGGTTCCTCTTTTTTTATTTATCTATAATTTCAGAGTTATCGATGAATTTTCTGTCGTTAAAGCCAAAAGTGTAAAACGCAGCGCCTTCACAAATTGTTTGCTGTTGGATTTTCCATTAGTAATAAGTTCACCCAAAACATAGACTTTTTCGATGGATTACTGAATTTGTCGATAAAGTTTGTGAAATTTTATCTCTTCTATTATGCGACAAAAAACTTGTAGCAAATTAAATTCTATCAGTAATTTTGACAAATAATTATGCAGCGAAAAAAATCTCAGTAGTTAATGATTGTCAATAGTGTATTTTTTAGAGAAAAAAAAAGCAGAAAATGTAAAAGTAAAATTCTATGAAGCATAAACAATAATGCAGCAGACACATAA
>NC_029790.2:133268991-133274143 GCF_000816755.2 Arachis ipaensis | reverse complement strand
TAAGAATAAATATATTGATACATGATGATATTTATGTGTGTTCAAACGTATTTGAAAAAGTATTTTTATATTTTATTAAGATACCATTGGATACAAAAAATACGCGTGTCAAACAAGTGTCAGATAAGTGTCGCATTCTAAATATATCCGACATGTAGACATGACAATTCAACAAAATATTTGTATTTAATAGTGTAAAATAATTGAAGAACAATATATTATATGTTTTTTTTCAAATTTTTAATTGCTTATAACATTCATGACCTCTCTAACAATTTAGGTCTTTCATAATATTAATTAATATTTATTAACTTGTGGAAATAAAAGCTTTCACAACAGGTTGTTAATGACTTGACTTGGCACACTTTTGTAGGGCAGAGATTCTAAGAGCACCTCCAATGGTGAGTTCCTCTTTGACTTTTTTCTGACATATAGGAATTCTAACCATTGGAGGAGAGAAGGAGTGAGTTCCTGCACAAGGATCAAAGTAAGGGAGTCCCTCTAAACAGGGACTCAAATTAACCAATAATAACTTGCCATTTGGCAAGTTATTATAAAAAAAATAATAATATAAAATCTGAAATAATTAAATAATTAAATAATAATTAAATTAGTAATAATTATAATAAAAATTATATTAAATAATTATATTTTTATTTAATTAATAATTTATATTAATTATTTAAATAATAATTAATTAAATAATTAATTAGATTAAATAATTAAATTTTTATTTAATTAATAATTTATATTAATTATTTATATTATAATTAATTAAATTTACTTACATTAAAAAATAAATTTAATTTTTATACCTTATAAAATAATTTTTAGTTGAGTTGGTTATTTTTATTTTTAAAATTTAAAATGCTAATGATATTATTAAAATTAGCAGTTGTAAACACAAAACTATAAATTAGTATAATCTCGAATTATATATTGTGTATTATTATTATATATGAATTTATTTAATATTAATATCTTTTAATAATGAATTATTTTTAAATTTATAAATTTAAATAATATTATTGAAAAAATTTAATTATATTAATTTTAAGTATTTTAATTAATTAATTAAGTGGGACCACAACAAGGACTAAAGTTAGTTCCTCCTAATGGAGAAGAGAGAGATACTTTGAGTTCCTATTTACGGTTTACGACGCAAAAGCTGATGTGGAGTTACTTTTTATGACAGGTGGGCCATAAATAAGGACTGAGATGAGTTCCCTACTGGAGATAGTCTAAGAGCACCTACAATGGTGAGTTCCTCTTTTACTTTTTTCTGACACATAATAACTCTAACTATTGGAGGAGAGAAGGAATTAATTCCCGCACGGGTCTCAATGTGAGGGAGTCCCTCTAAACAGGGACTCAAGTTAACCAATAATAACTTGCCATTTGGCAAGTTATTTTAAAAAAATAATAATATAAAATCTGAAATAATTAAATCATTATATTAAATAATAAAATTAATTAAGTGGGACCACAACAGGGACTAAAGTTAGTTCCTCCTAATGGAGAAGAGAGAGATGCTTTGAGTTCCTATTTGCCGTTTATGACGTAAAAGCTGATGTGGAGTTACTTTTTATGACAGGTGGGTCATAAATAGGGACTGAGATAAGTTCCCTACTGGAGATGGTCTAAGAGCAACTCCAATAGAGAGTGCCTATACAGCTTTTTCTGACATAAAATGAGTTTCTCCCGTTGGAGCAAAATGAAATAGGTCCTTGCACAAGGCCCAATGGAGTAATTATGTTTTTCTTTGTATTAAGTAATTTTACAAATTAGTGTAATCCCGAATTATATATTGTGTATTATTGTTATATATGAATTTATTTAATATTAGTATCTTTTAATAGTGAATTATTTTTAAATTTATAAATTTAAATTACATTATTCAAAAAAATTAATTACATTAATTTTAAGTATTTTAATCAATTAATTAAGTGGGACCACAATAGGGACTAAAGTTAGTTCCTCTTAATGGAGAAGAGAGAGATGCTTTGAGTTCCTATTTACTACTGTTTATGACGCAAAAGTTAATGTAAAGTTACTTTTTATGACAGATGTGCCATAAATAGGAATTGGGATGAGTTCCTAATGGAGATGGTGTAAGGTGCCAATTAAGAATCCAGCACCTTTACTTAATTATTCCAGCATTGATATAATCATAATTAAAGTTAATAAGCCGTCCTGGTTAACATTATATTGATGTCACAACTTTTGATCTTCATTGAAATATATATACATAAAAGATGAAAGACATTTTATAAATCGTTTCATATTTGATTGACTCTCTCTGGTCAGTGTTCGATATTTTCAAGAAACTTTTGTATGCTCATAGTCGTAGAACATATTTTACAAGTGTTTTAAGAATATTTTATTTCATAAAATATTAATTAAGTGCTTACAAGACATGCATTAAAAATGTATTAAACTCTAAAAATATGTAAAAGTTTCTTTCTGGCAACAACTTGTCAACATGCATATAACATTCAAAGCCCTATATAAGAGTTATCCCTAGCATCACTCTTAGGTTCAAATTATAAACACTATATCCAATTTATAAAAATTTCACCTGAAAATAAAATACAAAGTAATCTTGCGACGGTAATGGAGCCGGTGGCGATGGTGTTAATGGTAGTATTAGTCATCCTGGCAGTTACGGCCGCCATGGATGACAATCAAACCCAAGTCCTAGAAGGCTGTCAAAGTTCTTGTGGAGAAATTCAAATTCCATATCCATTTGGGGTTGGAAAATCATCAAAAACCGGTAAGAATTGTTATTTATCGGAGCGATTTAACCTAGTTTGCACAAACTCAACCTTACATAGAGATAGAGGTTCAATTCCAATCATAGGCATAAACATCACCAAAGGTCAAGTTGACATGATGATTTTGATCTCCAAAAGTTGTTATGACAAAGATTCTGGTCCCACCATAACCATTGGGATCGAATCATGGCTAAGAACCACTTATTACACAATTTCTAGCATGGACAACAAGTTCATAAGTGTTGGTTGTGACACTTATGGCTACCTAAATAGTTTCTTCGATGGTGCAACATATTCAACCGGTTGTTTAACGAGATGCTATCGAGAATCGACGATTATCGTCGACGGAAAATGCTCCGGGATTGGGTGTTGTCAAGTGGATATTCCGGCCGGAATGAGGAACAACACGGTTCAAGCATTTAGCTTTGAGAATTTCAATAGATCCTTAGGGTTCAATAATTGTAGCTATGCTTTTGTTGCCAAACATGGAAATTATACATTTTCTAAGGACCATTTGGAAAATTTACCTTATGAGAGGATGCCTGTGGTTTTTGATTGGAGTGTTGGAAATGAGAGATGTGAAGAGTCTTTGAAAAGTGGTACCAATGTTTGTAAGGGTAATTCCAATTGTGAGGAATCAGAGGCTGGAAATGGTTATCTATGCAAATGCAAGGAAGGTTATCAAGGAAATCCATATCATCCCATTGGTTGCATAGGTAATAATATTTACTTCATTTTATATTGTTTTCCTTTACTATATATTTTTTATGCAGTTGTTTTCGTATTAAATTGAGAGTGAATTTCATCCGTCTCCTGACAATTATTTCGAAAGGACAATGAGGTCCTTAAGAAAAAAATATTAAATCTGGTCTCTGATCTTTTTTTTGGACTAATTAACTCTTGTGCAAAAAAAAAATAACATTGACTTTTTTTGGCACAAGGGCCTCGTTGTCGTTTTGAGGTAATTGTCAGTGGTCGGGTTGGATTTTTTTTTTCGTCAAGGGCCTCGTTGTTTTTCGAGATAATTGTCAGAGCTATTTTGGATTTTTCTCTTAAATTAATAATTAAAAATTGTCAAATAATTTGACGTATTTAATTAAATTATCATCTAATGATTCTCAGTTATTAACTTTAGATGAAAATAAATTACACGTGAATTTTCATCATTTTCTATTATTTTTTAATTGTGACTTTCTTCTATCGCATTTTAAAACCCAAAAATAATGCTAAGTTCTAAAAAAATTTAATTGTTTATTTTTCTTAAAGTGAGTAATTATCTTAATTTTAATTACCAAATCAACATATATCCTTCTGCTAGTTTGAACTATGGAAAAGTATATGTTGACTTGGTGTATAATATAAGATGAATATACAAAATATTGTTCTTAATAGTTAATTGTGTTTTCATTTTATCCAATAATATTTTCACATTTTACGGTTGATATTCACAAATTTAGATTAAAGAGAAATTTAAAGAAATTGGAGGCTAGGAGAAAGATTCTTAATAAGCTATAGAAAAATATATAAATTTTAAAAAATTAGAGGATAACTATTATATTTTAAAGAAAGTAGCGAATATTTTCTAAATTACACAATATATTTTAATATTTCTGATGATGAGTTCGTGTCCTGTTCTGCTCATCTCATTGCAAGATATATATTATAGATTATAAATTCCTGCTACTACTTTATATATATTTGCTTCAATTACAAATTAAAAAAAAAAAATACATGAAAGTAAGAGTGGCAATGAATAGGGTAGGGTAGGGTTTGGAGCTAACTCTAACTCTACTTGTGGATTGAGATTTTTATATAAACTCAATCTTACTTTATCCGCAAGTTGAGAATATCTCAACCCTAACCCTACCCGCTCTTAACCTGCAGGTATTCGATCACATCAGTGGGTTACAAAAAAAGATGCAACATTATTATATAACTTGATGATAATTTAAAATAGAACTGACTTTTATGTAAAAAAAAATATTAAATTATCAATTAATGATCTTCTTTTAATGACTAAGAATCTTTTGCATTTAGTGAGAGGTCTTTGGTTCAATATCCACTTAAAACATATTTCTATATAAGTATATAACATATACATATATAGGGTACGAATTGGTCGGGTAGGATTGAGGCACAACCTGCACCCTATCCGACCTGCACGAGAACCCTACCCGCATTCTACCTTACCCACTGCGAATCGGATTGACAACCCTATCCAATCGGATGAGGTCGAATTGCATACCGCAGATAGAGTACATGTTGCCACCTCTACATAAAAGCTTGTCAAATATATCCTGAGCTTGGCGTTTTGTTTGCACTTATGCAAGTAGGATTTATTTAATTTTTGCTTAGTCATCATGGCAATATCCGACAAT
>NC_029790.2:133265033-133268812 GCF_000816755.2 Arachis ipaensis | reverse complement strand
GTTTGACAATTGTGTGATTTCTCTTGTGATGCTTTGCAGACATTGACGAATGTAAGACAGGAAAGCACAAATGCATAAGTGAAAGTAATTGTCTAAATACAAATGGGTCTTACACATGTTTTTGTCCCAAGGGTCAAACTGGAAATGGCACAAAGGAACAAGGGGGATGTCAACACCAAAATTTACTTCCCAAGGTTCTCATCGGTAACAACCTGAACAAAAAATACTTTAAAATATCTATTATTTTTAAATTTTAATATATTCAGACCCAATTATCTCCAAATATATGTATTAAATTTTTGAAGTGAAAAACATTTTAGAATGAATAAAATAAACTTTTAGTCTATCTATAATCTACTAATAACCTTTAATATAATTTTGTTTTCTTATCTTAACCATGCATGATATTTTCACTTTTTTTTTTTTATATTGGTCCCATAAATATATAATGCACAATAGTTGAGAATTATTAGACAATTTGATAAAGGTTTAATTACTCTATTGGTCCTTATAGTTTCGTGAAATTTTCAATTAGGTTCCTATACTTTTTTTCTTTTTAATTGGGTCCCTGCACCATTTTTTTTTTAATTAAGTCCCTCTTAGTAGTAATTGGCTTAATTTTATAGGGACCCAACTAAAAAAAAAAAGAATTAGTATAGGGATCTAAATAAAAGGAAAAAAAGTATAGGAACTCAATTAAAAAAAATTTTGGTGCAAGGACTCAATTAAAAGAAAAAAAAGTATAAGGACCTAATTAAAAATTTTGCAAAACTAAAGGGATCAGCAGAATAATTAAACCTTTGATAAATTTAACTAAATTATCATCTAATAGAAACTATCAACTTCAGGTAAAGATAACTACATGTGAATTTTTACTTTGTAATTATAGTAAAAAAATATTTCAACAATTTTGAAATAGTCCAATTAACACACTTTTAAATGTAGGTGCAAGTGGAGGAACCATTGCTGTTGTTGTGGCAACTTCACTGTTTATTTTGACACATCAAAAAAGAAAGCACATCAAACTCAAACAACAATACTTCAAGCAAAATGGTGGCTTAATGTTGTTACAACAACTCTCTACAAGAGAAGAATCCTCACAAATTACTCAGATTTTCACATCAGAGGAACTAAAGAAGGCTACCAACAATTATGACGAGAACTTAATACTTGGAAGAGGAGGTTACGGTACAGTTTTCAAAGGTTTTCTTGACAATAATAGAATTGTGGCAATCAAGAAGTCTAAAATAGTTGATCAGAGCCAAACAGAGCAGTTCATCAATGAGGTGATTGTTCTATCTCAAATCAATCATAGAAACATAGTGAAACTGTTAGGTTGCTGCTTAGAAGAAGAGGTTCCTTTACTAGTTTATGAGTTTGTTAACAATGGTACCCTCTTTGATTTTATCCACAATCAAATTCAAAACAATGTGAATAATTTGTTAACTTGGAACACACGTCTAAGGATAGCAGCAGAGGCAGCTAGTGCTCTATCTTATCTACACTCAGCAGCATCTATACCCATTATCCATAGAGATGTGAAGAGTGCAAATATTCTCTTAGATGACAATTACACTGCAAAAGTTTCCGATTTCGGAGCTTCCAGATTGGTTCCACTAGATCAACAAGCGTTGGCCACCATGGTGCAAGGAACTATTGGATACTTGGATCCAGAATACATGCAAACGAGTCAACTAACTGAGAAAAGTGATGTGTATAGTTTTGGAGTCGTACTTGTAGAACTTCTAACAAGCGAAAAACCTCTTTCTTTTGATAGGACGGAAGAAAAGAGAAGTCTTGCTCTTTACTTTCTGTCCTATCTAAAAGAGGATCGCTTGTTTGAAGTCGTTCGAGTCGACCTTTTGAGTGAAGAAAACAAGCAAGAGATTGAAGAGGTTGCTTTTCTTGCGGCAAAATGTTTGAGACTTAATGGAGATGAGAGACCAAGTATGAAGGAAGTGGCAATGGAATTGGAGGGATTGCAGTTAATGCAGAAACACCGTTGGATCAATGGGAACAAAAATTTGGAAGAGACTTGTTACTTGCTTCCCAGTTCATCATCCAAAACATGTGAATATGGTGATAGTAGTTGCCATAAAAATGCTGGGTATGATAGCATCAGAGATCAAGTACTAATTTCTTTTGATGATGGAAGATGATTATGGCATCATTTTATGCACAAGTTTTGTATAGAACATTTTGTATGTAATCTTTATGAACAAATATAACATAAATAAGCACAGAATATTTAGAAGTTGGTATCAAATTTAGAAAGTGTAGTTGTTGACCCCTTAACCTTGTTAAAGAAGTTTAGATCCAACTTGGGCAATACTCAAGTTCTTTGACTTGGAGAAGGGGTAACCCCTTAACCAAACTACTAAAATATTTTAAGTATATAAACAATATAAATAATCATCATCAGGGCAAGCTTATCTCAATTTGGTGATGGGCATAATAAGGTTCAGTTTCACATTGATGATGTGAACTGCTCTTGGAATTTATGTAGCACAAAACTATAATGTCCCCAATATCAAAGATTTAGCTCACAACTACATTATGAATGCCAAGCACATTGAACAAACATACCGCAACCCTCACAAAAGTGGAGATTCACAAGAAAACTCCCAGTGAAGAAAATATTTATTTTCTGAATGTATTACTTTAATAATATTGTCTTGTCTTGCCTATAGTTTTTATTTTATTTTTTTGTTTGGGGTGATTCAAGCTATGTAGAAATGGTGTATATATATAATTCTCATATATTATAAATCAATTCGCATATTACCAATTCAAGTTGCTTTATATTTGCAACACCCTGGCCTCATTGGAGATTTTAATATGAACTAACCTGGATAATTAGTAGGAACTACAACAATTTTAATTCAGATGTTGTAATCTGATTATGCTAAATTAGAAGTGCTCATAGATTGGTTATGTCAGGTGATTTCTTTTGAGATTTCTGATACATTTACTTTTATATGCCTTTTTTAAATGATAGGATTAGATTCTAAATCGGTAAATTCTTATGAATAATAATAATAAAAAAAAGACTTAAAAAAATGAACCTAAATATTATTGTTTTATTTAAAAGTTATTATATGTATAGACCCATCTCAAAAAGATATATTTATATTTTTAATGGTTTGTGCTGACTTTGTTTAAATGAGTCATATCTTGATTAAACAGCTAATTATTTTTGTATATATAAAAAAAACTAATTAAGTCTAAAGAAATCTCTGTGTACACTTGTTAAATCTTTTTTAACGTGCATAATCATTCAAAAAGTGACCATAGCTTGATGCATTAGTTCAAATGTGGAGATGGGGGTGGAGATGTACTAAAACAAATTGATAAGTAACCTTAGAATGGAAAAAAAAAAGGCAAAGGAAATAAATTGTTTTTCAAATTACAATAATTAATTTTTTTTTGTTTGACCAATAATTAATTAATTAATAAAGACTAAAATCATGAAAGTATATAAGGCCTATCAAGTTATTAAGATATCTAGTAGCCCAACCAAAAAGTTGATTGGCCTATTCACGCGGACGATTATTAATCGAGTATATTAAAATCATCACAAGGTATGAATGTTTTTAGGATCATTCATTCTGGTTTCAAATATTTTGGATTGATTTAGACACCACCTTATAAAAACTATTAATAAAAACTATTAATGTACTTTTAGGTTGTGTTTGTTTTTGTAAACAGGACATAAAAATATGGACAATACATATCTAAAATGTATTTGGATAAAAAGATATGGACATTGAACACAATGT
>NC_029790.2:133258100-133264943 GCF_000816755.2 Arachis ipaensis | reverse complement strand
TATCTAAACACAATACATAAAAGTAATTTTTAATATTTCTGTCTCAATATTATATCCTATTCTATTTACAAAAAATAAAAGTGCTGGTGACAATGACATAACACATTTTATTTTATTTTTGATACAACACACAGGATTTGTTTTATTTTTGCATGAACATGAATTTGTAATGTACAACAATAATGATATAATATAATTATTTGTGTGCACTGGCCATGGTGAAATAGTGATACTTGCATATAAACAATAGTAACATGCCCAGAAACTATATTAAAGCTTAGTTAGCTTTTAACGTATAAGAATAATTTATATCTTTATATATATATGCCCAGGTTAACAATTTTGAGTTGCAATAAATCTGGAGAAACAATATAGATTTTGGATGTTATTTTTTTTAATGTACAAATCTTTTGTTAGTTTATTCTTCTTGTTCCCATTAGAAAAGACCAATTGAGTTAACATTCTTGGTTTGATTAAATATTGTTATGTTAGAAAAGAAAAAAAAAAGTGCAAAAAGACGCGAAGGCGATTGATAATTATCTTCAAAAACACTCGAGTTTAATAAAATTCAGATTTTGAATTTCAATAAATTTGGAGAAACAATATAAATTTTGGATGTTAATTTTTTTTAATGTACAAATCTTTTGTTAGTTTATTCTTCTTGTTTCCATTAGTAAGACTAACTGAGTTAACATTCTTGTTATAATTAAGGATTGTTATGTTAGGAAAGAGAAAAAAAAAAGTGCAAAAAGATATGAAGGCGATTGATAATTATTTTCAAAAACACTTAAGTTTAATAAAATTCAGAATAACATGACAAATTAACCAATTCTTATTGTTTGTGTAAAGTTAATTTACACATACTGATTTAATAAAACAACTATTAGAATTATACTTTAAAGGTTAGAGATTTATCCTATGTTAAGAAAATTACTATTTATTCACATTTTAACAATTAGGGTAATAATGTTACATAACTAAAACAAAATAAAGAACCCTATGGAACAAAAAAAAAAAAAAAGTTCCTTCAAGTTGTAGTGGTAAGCCTGGTAATTAAGTGGAATATAGCATGTTGAAGATGAACCTATTCATTATCTATCTCTGAAGTTGGAAATATGATGCTGCGGCACAATGGGCAAGAATGTGGCGACTGACAGTTGGCACAGCGTCGGAGCCAGTGGAGCAAGCAGCGATCATGAAAAACATGCGAGCAATTTGTACGAACAATTTGTACGCTTGAATCTTCATTACCATCGTCAAACTTCTCCAAGCAAATGGCGCATTCAGCATCATCATCTTGCTCATCAGAATCTTGAACAACATTGTACGAGGTAACATTAAGGTTCACAACAATCTCCCGCGTGTTGGAGTCACACCTTCTTGCAGTTTCGACTATGTCATGTAAAATTCGGTCTAATAGCTGAGGGGACACACTTAGTGAAGAACAGATTTCATGTAACAAGATTGTGTCTTCTCTGCTGAGCTCTGTGAGTGGAGTAACACTGCATAAGATGTCTGAAGGAACCAAGATTGCTTCCGTGGCTGTACTTGTAGTAGAACAAGACTCAACCTCACGAGTTGAGTTTGAGCTTTCAATAATTTGGATCAATTTTTTGGTGTAATTGAAGATGATGGAGAAGCAATCACCCAAATAAAATTCTTCTTCAATGGGAGTGATTTGCAAAGAAGAAGAGGAGAATTCCATGGAAACCTATTATAAGAAGTTATTGAGGAATTAGGGAGTTTAATACAATCTAAATCAGAAGAATGAAAATTATGTAAATTAGATCACCAAAAGTGTTTAAATAGAACCTTAATAAACTAACTAAAAGATAAGATAAAATAATTTAATTCAAATCTTTTAAAAATAAGATAACTAAATTAAAATTTGATTTAAAATTGATTTATTTTAGGGTAAATTACATTATCATCCTCATCCTCTTGCTTCTCACTGAACACCACCCCAATCCTCCGTCATCACCACCATCATACCCTCACACTCTCTCTTCCCCCTTCATCTCTCACTCTCACCCTCCACCACCGCATAACTCCCTCCTTCCTCCGCCCATCCCCGCTTCCGCAGGTGCCGGCAACCCTCCTCGTGCCGCACGCTAAGCCCCCTACGGCCGACAAGTCCGGCGAGCAGAATTGGGTCCACGAGGGCCTCATTACCGAGTCCCTCCCCAACGGCATGTTCCGCGTTCGCCTCGACAACCAGGACCTCACTCTCGGATATGTTTCTGGGAAAATCCGAAAGAATTTCGTCAGAATATTGCCCGGGGATCGCGTGAAGGTTGAGGTCAGTCGCTATGATTCTTCCAAGGGACGTATTGTTTATAGGCTTCGTAGTAGTAGTTCGTCTTAGTATTAACATGGACATCAACTGTTTGTGAAAATGTCTTAATGCACCCCAAATTGGGTTCTTAGTTTTTTTGTGTGATTTCGTAAGATAAGGATGGATTTGTTATTGTTTATCTGATTTATGCTGAATTAGAAAGAATATACTTTGAGCATATGGTTGTTGTCTAAATAGTCATTCATCTTTGATTTGGTTCCATATATTTTAGTTTTGTTAAAATAGTGTTGTAGTTTTCGAATCTGAATAGCGTTTTTGAAACACCCGCACATGGCATTATGGTAGTTTAAGGTAGTACTTCTTAACATAGATGTTTGATTGAAACCTGAATTCCTGGCAACTAGAAAATTGTATGTGGCTCCTTTTGTCAAGAAGTAAACACAGCTAGGCTATAAACATTGGTGGATTGTGGCACACTAAGGGAGATGCCTGTTGAGTTAAGGAAGAAGGTAATGTTATTACAGTCGTAAAGTTGAAAGGAGATGGTGGGGATGATAAGGTTGTTATTCTTGTCAACATCTGAGCAACCTTCTTATAAATACTTCAATTCTCTGTGATAGGAATTCAATTCTTTCTTGTGGGTTTAAATCGTATGATCTACATACTCTATTTGAAAACACACATTTTCATTAACAACATTAATTATTGCTATAATATTTCTTAAAGCTATACCATCACAATACAATTTGTATGGTCTAATTAAACTTTACGGAGGTCACTCTAGCTTAATTTGTTCTGTTTGTTACTCTAAGCTTGACACCATTTGCCAATACAGGCACGAGGACCAATTCCAAATGGTATAAATGCATAAGGGTGCCTTTGTTTCATCTCATCACATTTAGGGTCAAATCTCTCTGGTTTGAACTTCTCTGGCTCTGGAAATTGTTTTGGGTCTTTTGCTAGAACTCCAAGTGCTAGCCACACCCATGTTCCCTGCTCATAAAATAAACTACATTAGTATATGCCTCCATCAAGAATTTAACCCAATATTTGGCATTGAACAATGATGTAATTATCACCTTTGGAAGGAGATAACCTCCTATCTCTACTTCAGTTGATGTTTCTCTTGCAACTAATGGGGAGACAGTGTAAACCCTCATGGCCTCTTGGATAACCTGAAATAATTAAATGCACCATAAAATATTTGCTTGGTCAATGAAAGTTAGTTTGCTAACTTAATTACCTGAAGCTTAATTAAGCTACAAAATATGAACACAACCAAGATGGTATCAGAGGTATGGTTGGTGTTACATAGTTAGCAGTTAGTACAAGACATATATAGTTGACTGTAAACTTGAATCATAAAACTCTACTTGTAAACTTGATTTGGGACCTAAGCTTGTAAGTTTTATAACCTTACTTTGGATCCATTGTTGTGAGTTGTGACCATTTTATTTGTGTATATATTAAATGCTTCACTCGTTGACAATGGACGAAGGCTTTGGGGTTTTTGTTAAATCTTTTGTTTGGCTGCTAATAAAACTAAGCATGCAGTCTTTTAACTTAATCCACCAAATTGTCGCTGTACTAATATATGCATATGCATTTCTGGAATGCTATTCGTTAACTGTTACATCATTACATGCTTTTCGAATTTTAGGAGTTGGTGCCGGAGGTGAAGAGCAAGAGGCGGCTACTCTGTCCATTTTTCACATACCATGTCTGGCATTTGTTGTTGCCATCTTGTTTGTAGGTACCTTGTCTTATGAAGAAACTACTTTAATTTTCACATGCTTTTATATTCCGAAATATTCAACATTCACAGTTTTGCATATTAGCAAGAATTCATTTGTGTCGCTTGATTTTACAATAGTGACTAGCTTTTGAGGAAATGCATTTGGAAAGACAAAAAGTCCTGTTATTATCTGGAAACCTACACATGGAATTGCTGCAAACTCATAGAGAGTCTTGAATCTGATGCAATAAACCCTTGTTAGTAGCATATAATTATGCACAATGTTGTTTACATTTTTCTTAATCATTTCGTATCAATATTATCCCCGTTAGGCCTCTTGGAATGCATTAAGTCGATTATGCTTTCCTTTTTCTTTATGTGGTAGCATTATCAAAGGACATTGGTCATTACAAAACATGAATGGAATTTTTTATAATAGGTTTCAGCAACTCCTCTTTAGAATATTGTAATCCAGCAGTGCAATCGAGTGTTATTACTTTCTTTGAGACTTCATTATTCTTTTAATTGATATAAACAGCTGTATAGGTATTGCTTAATGGAGGGCTTAGAATATGCAGGCGTCATCGAAGAGAACAAGAGATGGTAACTCGTGCTTTCATCATATCTTTAGATTTACATGTTTGTGTCTGCAAATAGTGATTAATGAAGTGTTTTTTTTCAATCATTTGACAATTTTAAGTTATATACAGATGGAATATGATGTTGTTGAGGAAAGTATTTATGGCTTGGAATCTGGAATTTATTTTGGGTACTTTTCCTTCCCTCCCTACTCTATTTATGTGTCCCCTTCTTTTAGAGTTAAATAAGAGTTTCCTTCTTTAACACAATTAAATTAGCCGTTGCTTGCTTTGGTAATATTGCATGCATTTTTATTTCAGTTGTTTTAACGCAATGCTTTGGCATTGGTTGTGATTGTAGCATTTCTTTCCGTTTGTCTAATTAGAATGGCTAGTTTATGCGACAAGCGCATTCATATGGCGTAAAATTAGAAGAACTTGATTATATGTCTTGACTCTTAATTATGTTTACACCAAAATGCAGGATGTCTTCGGTAATTTCGAAGATGGGATTTCTGTTCCTAGAGCAAGGTTTTCACCAACTGTTGGTTCCTCTGTGCATCATATTCAGTGTGTGTTGTAGTGGAACAGGGTTTTACTACCAGGTATTATGAAGGCCTATTTTCTATGATCTAATTCTGTGTGAACTTTAATTTCAAGTTCTACGCTGCCGATTCTGGTTTTGATTACCTCGAATAAAAATTCGTTGTCTTCTGTGCTATGCAGACACGGGGACTAAAGCACGGTAGGGCTATTGTGGTTTCTACATGTGCAGCCGTGGCATCAATTGTGAGCGGTGTACTAGCTGGAATGCTTGCATTGGGTGAAAGACTGCCTTCTGCCCCGAAAGCTCGCTTGGCACTTATTCTTGGATGGTAATATAAGATTTTTTGCTTTTATTTGTTAATTCCAATTACTTAATAATCTTAGTATAAAAATTTTGGTGGTTATCATTTTTAGATCGAAAAGTGTCCATCCAAGAATCCAAACTTATTACTTTTTTTCATATTGATCTGATCAATAAAAATTTCTACCTGACATTTAGTTGTCCGTTTGAAACATTTTTTGGCTTTTATTGAATTTTTGTTGCTATTAGGAGAATTGGGATGAAAGACCTAGATCAGTATCATTATTATGGTAGGAACTAGTCTAGCAATTCTTGTTTCGCAAGCTTGTCGCGCAGTAGCTTGAAAATAAGTTGATACTTCATACATGATAAACATTATGTCTGTTGCAGGCTACTTATAATCACGGGTGTAGTTTTACTCGTTGGTTCGACGCGGCTAGTGAAACTCCTCTCGTGTTCTTCAGGACGCATGAAAAGAAGCAATGCTGATAAGAGTTACGGCGCTAGAAGACCAAGTTCTTTGCGTATAAGGGAACCGAATCCAAGCGCCGTGATACCAGCCACGACGTTAAATCATCTGCTACCATCGGCTTCCAAAGAAAAAGCTTGAGTCAACGTTAGCCGGAAAAGAATGAATGTTATTTCATCGATTTGGCGAATTTAGGGTTAAGGGTTGTATACTGTATAATGATCTAACAGTGTTGCTTTCATCAGAAGGCATGAATGTTTTTAGGATCATTCCTTCTGGTTTCAAATATTTTGGATTGATTTAGACACCACCTTGTAAAAACTATTGATGTACTTTTAAGGATTGTATATGAGAGTGCTGGTGACAATGACATAACACATTTTATTTTATTTTATTTTTGATACAACACAGAATTTTTGCATGAAAATGAATTTGTAATGCACAACAATAATGATATAATATAATTATTTGTGTGCACTGGTGAAGTAGTGATACTTGCATATAAACAATATCAACATGCGTAGAAACTATATTAAAGCTTAGTTAGCTTTTAACGTATAAGAATAATTTATATCTTTATATATATATATGCCCAGGTTAACGATTTTGAGTTGCAATAAATCTGGAGAAACAATATAGATTTTGGATGTTATTTCTTTCTTGGAGGCCACTCAGATAAAGACGCTTAAAACGTCTTTTTTTAAAGATGTTTCCATGTTGTGTTTTAATTGGTTTCTGAGTGACCTCCTTCTTGGAGGCCACTCAGATAAAGACGCTTAAAACGTCTTTTTTTAAAGATGTTTCCATGTTGTGTTTTAATTGGTTTCTGTATAATTTATTCGGTGTTCTTCATCACATATTATTAAATTTCTCAAAAGATTTTCTTTCCAAAAATAATAAAAAACATTTAATTTAGAA
>NC_029790.2:133242089-133257663 GCF_000816755.2 Arachis ipaensis | reverse complement strand
TTTTTTTTTTGCACTTCCTCTTAGTTAAAAATATAATCATTATAATTTTTTAATTATTATTGCTAGGGGTGTTTACAGATGGGATATGGCTGAAATTTCGATCTAATCCGCACTAAACTCATTAGATCAATTCGATATTCGCACTTTTTATGTTTGGATCAGATATCAAATATAATAATAAAATAAAAAATATTTAAAAATTTTATTTTTATAAAAAAGGTCAATAATTTTTTTGTTTACTTTTGTTAACATATTTACTTCTATCTGATTAGAGTGTGGATCCGATTCGATCCAATCCGATCATCTTACATATCAGATCATATCCTCAATACTGTGGATTTATATGGATATGATCTAATCTATGAACACCCCTAACTACTACTATAGGTTCATTGTTGCAAAAGAATGCTTCTTTTATTATAAACCATTATTAGATCTTAATTACCATTAAAACAACTTAATTGTCAACAAAGAGATAATACTTATTGGTCTCTGAAATTATGTTCGTATTTGAATCCATAGTTGTAAAAACCAAACTGGATCGGCTGGTTCGACCGAAAAACTAGTGAACCGGACTAGAACCGAATCCTAGTTCGGTTCGGTTTACTCTTTAGACCGTTTAAGGAATAAAACCGGTATGAACCGGTAAGAACCGGTACAAACCAGTCTAACCAAACTGGTTTGCTTGAAAAAATTTTTAAAATGTCTCCACAAGGTCCGAATCAAGAACCTTAGAGTAAAAGCAACCTCTACTTGCCACTTAGCCATTGCACTTCTAAGTATTATATTTGACAAATACTAATTATATAGTATACATAAATATCTAATTTAATTTAATTTTTGTTTTTTTTATTTTTAAAAATAATTATATTTTAATTATATACCATTATTAATATAAATATAAATTTCACTAAAAATTTATTAATTTACTTGATCTATTTTATTACTAGTATTGTGATTAAGGTTATTTGTTTTGATGTTAGTGTTAAAATCTACTGATATTATAGTTAGATAATAGGCTTTGTGAATTAATTATTTTTTTATTGTGTCAAAATAAGATACTATTGTAGTATTAAAATTTTATAATTTTTTTATATTAGTTATTTTTAGAAGTTGAGACTTGATTCTTCATAAAATGTTAGTGAAGATATGTATTTCAAATTTTAATTTTAAGTTTTTAAATATTTTATATTTTATATTTACGTGAGACCAGTTTTATCGGTTCAACCAGTAATTTATCGGTTGAACCAATAAACCAGTGAACCAGTAGTTTGATCGGTTCGATCACTGGTTCGGTTCAAACAACTATGTTTTAATCTAATTTCAAAAATTTTGATTTACTCAATTTAGTCTCCCAACTTAATAGTTATGACTCACATTGGTTCCTAATCTTATTTTTGTCACTGTCTCACAAAATCGTTAATAACATGCTGAGATGGACTAACGACTGTTACATTATACATTCTAGCAACTGTTTGATGTGACAATTGAAATTTTTTTACCTTATTTTTTTTCAACTAAACACTTAAAACCCTAATATGAGTCACGGATACTTAAGTTAAAAAATCAAACTAAGTAAATTGAAACTTTAAAAATCAGATTAAAGTTCGAATATAACTTCAAAATAGAATTTTAACTTATGTAGTGATTAATTTAAATGAGAATCAAATAAATCAAAATTCAACATAATTTTTATCAATGTTTTCAAATTCGAAATTTCTATACCAAAATTAACTAGGATTTTTCTTTAAATTAAAAGTTTAATGAAATAGTGACTTTAATTATCTTAACCAATGTCCTAATTAATTATTTGATGAATGGATATATTTTTTTTATGTAAATAATCTTTAAAAAAAATCTAATAGTTAATTTATTACCTTTTTTGTTTTAGTCCAAATTAAATGTTTTTTATTGTTTCTGGAAAGAAAATCTTTTGAGAAATTTAATAATATGTGATGAGGAACACCGAATAAATTATACAGAAACCAATTAAAACACAACATGGAAACTTCTTTAAAAAAAGACGTTTTAGGCGTCTTTATCTGAGTGACCTCCTTCTTTTAATGTACAAATCTTTTGTTAGTTTATTCTTCTTGTTCCCATTATTAAGACCAATTGAGTTAACATTCTTGGTTTGATTAAAGATTGTTATGTTAGAAAAGGAAAAAAAAAAGTGCAAAAAGACACTAAGACGATTGATAATATCTTTAAAAATACTCAAGTTTAATAGAATTTAGAATAACATGACAAATTAACCAATTCTTATTAGTTGTTTGTATAAAGTTAATTTATACCGACTGATTTAACAAAACAACTATTAGAATAATATTTTTAAAATTACTATTTATTCACATTTTTTTTTAACAATTAGGATAATAATGCGACATAATTAAACCAAATTAAAGAACCCTACGGAACACAAAAAAACAAAAAAAAAGAAAGGTTCCTTGAAGTTGTAGTGGTAAGCCTGGTAATTAAGTGGAATATAGCATGGTGAAGATGAACCTATTCATCATCTATCTCTGAAGTTGGAAATATGATGCTGCGGCACAATGGGCAAGAATATGGCGATTGACAGTTGGCACAGCGTCGGAGCCAGCAGAGCAAGCAGCGATCATGAAAAACATGCCAGCAATTTGTACGAACAATTTCTACGCTTGAATCTTCATTACCATCGTCAAACTTCTCCAAGCAAATCGCGCATTCAGCATCATCATCTTGCTCATCAGAATCTTGAACAACATTGTACGAGGTAACGTGGAGGTTCACAACAATCTCCCGCGTGTTGGAGTCACACCTTCTTGCAGTTTCGACTATGTCAGGTAAAATTCGGTCTAATAGCTGAGGGGACACACTTAGTGAAGAACAGATTTCATGTAACAAGATTGTGTCTTCTCTGCTGAGCTCTGTGAGTGGAGTACCACTCCATAGGATCTCTGAAGGAACTAAGATTGCTTCCGTGGCTGTAGTTGTAGTAGAAGAAGACTGAACCTCAGGAGCTGGGTTTGAGCTTTCAATAATTTGGATCAATTTTTTGGTGCAATTGAAGATAATGGAGAAGCAATCACCGAAATCAAACTCTTCTTCAATGGGAGTGATTTGCAAAGAAGAAGAGGGGAATTCCATGGAAAGGTATTACTACTATACCTTTAAAAGAATCTGTCCTTAACAACTTAGATGACAGGATGAAAATTGAGAGAGACTCACTGACAAAATTCCTTTAGTATTGGTGTTTTATGAAACTCATCTATCTCGGCTAGTCAATTGATTCAAGAGGGTTCCGTTCCTTAAAGAAAGAAGAGTCCTTTTCTGTATGAAACAAGCAAAGACGCCTTCAACTGAGAGTTCTCACCTTCTCTCCTCTTTTTCACCGGGAACCCCTATTTCATCAACCACATGGACAATGGGAAGCGTCTGACCTCTAACAAAAATACGATAAAATAACTAAAAAATAAGATAAAAGTGTTTAAATAAAATTCTAACAAATTAAAGATAAAATAAAATAATTTAATTCAAATTTTCTAAAATAAATAAGATAATTAAATTGAAACTTGATTTAAATTTGATTTATATTGAGTTACAAATGAGACAATTATATAACACAATTCAATTTAAGATATCTACTTAATATTAATTTTCAATCTATTTATTCATATAATTTATTCAAAAATAGATTGTTATCTAATAATTTTTAATTATTAACTTTACATGAACACGTGAATTTTTACCATTTTTTATTATTTTTTAAATATTTTTCTTAATATTTAATTGTGTTTTCATTTTATCCAATAATATTTTCACATTTTAGGTACGGTTGATATTGACAAATTTAGTTTAAAGAGAAATTTAAAGAAATTGGAGGCTAGGAGAAAGATTCTTAATAAGCTATAGAAAAATATATTAATTTTAAAAAATTAGAGTATTACTGTTATATTTTAAAGAAAGTACGTAGTGATGAATATTTTTTAATTTAAAAAATTAGATGATTACTATTATATTTTAAAGAAAGTAGCGAATATTTTTTAAATTACACAATATATTTTAATATTTCTGATGTTGAGTTCGGATCCCGTTATGCTCATCTCATTGCAAGACATATATTATAGATTATTAGGCACTTGATTATTTAACCAAAATTCATTTTTTCTTTTTTTATTTTTTTCATAGGATTTCCCAGGCACTCTTCTCTCCTAGTTCCTAGAGCATTGTCATAGGAACAAAAAATTGTAACCACAAGAATATTAGCACATGCATAGGAAAAAGAAAAACCAATGTTCTAAAAACCAGACCGAACTGACCAATCGAATCGATTCAACCGCGAATCGGAAATATTAGCGGTCCGATTAGACATGTAAAACCATCGTTTAAAAAACCGGTGAAAAACCGCTGAACCGGAACCCGCCCGGTTTACACAAAAACGGAAACTCCTCCGTTTCTTTCTCCCTTTCCCCCTTCCTTTCTTTCATTCAGAAAGATATCAAATCACACAACCCCAGCGAACAAACTCTAGCACTGTAAGCCTACACCACCGCCGTAAGGAGTGGCATACTGCCGCGTCCGTCGCACTCAAAGATCGCTATCCGTCCGTCTATCTAGCTTCCCTCGTGATCCAAGTCCTCAACCCCTGTTCGCTGTCACCGATCGCGGCTGCTTCCTCGAGCTCGGCGTCCGTCGTCTTTGTCTGCTCAGCCGCGCTTCCGTTGCCGTTTGTTTGCCGTTCACGTTCGCGCCTTCGCTCAGCTGTCGTCTTCGTTCGCGTTCTTCGCCGTTCACGTTCGCTCGGCGTTCACTGTTCGCGTTCACTCGCCGTTCACCGTTCGAGTTCGCATTCGTGTTCGTCTGGAAGCCACGTTGCTCTGCTTCAAACACTGCGACCAACCCGCGCGCTCCACCTAGCCGTCGAACTGCTCTCTTTTGTCGCAGCCGTGAGTTCCCTAAACCCGCCACCAGACAATACACTCACACAACACCAATACTCTGCTTCACACTCTGCAAATTCTGATTTCTATTACAATAAGTAACTATTGATTTGGTAGTGATTTGGATTATTTCATAGACTGAATTAAAGTTACAATAGTTATGTTCTCTTCTCTATCACATTGATATTAAGCTTTGAATTCTCTTATTTTGTTTTAATTTTACCGCACTCAACATGTTTGATGAAATGCTTTAACCATATTTCTGGTTGATTTTATAATTTCTAGCTTTTAGAAACTTAGTAAGTTGATTGCATGTGAAATTAGAATAATTGGATCTTAGTAATTAGGAAATTTTAGCTGCACAAATAGCATCTTTGCAGAAAACATATTAGCATGATGTTCCACATGCATTAGTGTTCTTCTGGTAAATTTTAACTGATATTGTGAATTTGTTAATTTGCTAATTGTTCTTGTGTTGTTGTTCTGTTGTTCTTCTGTTACTTTTAATTAATCTTTTTTGTTTTTGTTGTGATTTTCTGTTCTTGATTTAAGCTGTGATTGAAGGTTCTTTGGTTTTGGTATTCTTCACTTTCCTGTAAGCTTAGCTCTTAATTCATTGAGCATACATGGATCAAATCATTGTTTTCAGCAATGGTGATTTTTAGATTTTTTTTGGGTTGCTTTGTTTTAAATGTTCATATTGTTGTTGTGTTTTTGCTGTGATTTGAATGTTCTTTTGATTTTTTTTTTCCGAATGCCCAGTCAGTACTTGGTTGATTGGTTTTGCTCACTGAATGTATTTGATGATAAATTTTAAATTGATAACTCTGTTTCTGTAGTTAAATTTTACTAAAGTTTCTTGAATTTGCACTGCCCATGTTATTGATTCACTATTCCTTCATTGCTTTTTTTTTGTTGTTAATCATTGTGATGAGCTTTGTTAAAATTGGGTTGAAAACTACTAATCTTTCTTCATTTTTCACTGTTCTAACTCTAACTTCTGTTCTTATTTAAAGATTTGCAATTGGTGATCTTTTGATTTATTATATGCTTCATGTTTTCATTGTTCTGTTCTTATGAAGAAAAAATTTGCAATTAGTGATTGTATGATTCATGTTTTGATTGTTTTGTTATATAAACAAAATTCTGTTTTCATTGTTTGGTTGCACTGTCCCTGTTCTTGATCTCCGCCGACTTGCTACCCCTCCTCCGTGTTGGATTCTTTTTGTTTCAGGCTTTGTTGTGTTTTTGTTTCAGCCTCGTGTTGTGTGTTTGTTTCGGGCTCTGTTGTGTGTTTATTGTGCAACACTATCTTTTTTTGTTTTACTTTTTGACTTAGCTACATTAAGACAATATTCTCTATCTTTAACTTGTGCATTGTAATTCAATCCAGCTATTTTTAATGGAAGTATAATTATGTTAATTGTCAACAAATTTGCAGCAAGTTATGGCATATTTTGATGATTAATTACATTTAGTTGGTGATATTTTATGTAGGGTTTTAAATTTGAAAGATATTTAGGATGTTTATTTATAATTTATTTATTATTTTATTATGGGATGGTTTTTCCAGTTGAGTCATGGTTAGACTGATTGGACCAATAAACTAATGAACCAATAACTAAAATGGTTTGATTATCGGTCCAGTTTTCAAAACCTTGAGAAAAACACATTATAGTGATAGTGGTATTAAAATTGCATAGAGTCATAGACCCCCTTCCATTTTTTTTAATTTTTTATTTTAGGCGATGGGAAGAAGGGTCCCTGCATAACATTTCATTGACAAAACCATTTGCATATTTTTCCTTTTACTTTTTAGGTTTGATTGCAACCATGGCTATAATCACAACTCTATGTAGTGTTAGATTTAGAAGAAAAAAAAGCATCCAAGGAATCTCAGAATCCAACTGGCACAAGTCTTTTGATGAATGCAACTTCTCCGGATCAAACCCCGGAAGTCGTGTCGGGTGTGGTGTCGCCGGATTGGCCTCAAATGTCAAACTTCATAGTAAAAAAAACAATAAGCATAATAATTTGTTGGAGAAGGAATTACCTCTTCCGCCCACAAAATTAGAAATTAAAGAGTCAAAATCATTTCACATGAAAAATGCAATTTCAAAAAAGCTATCTTTTAACGTGAGTTTGAAGTTACCGAAGAGTTTGTCTATAGCAAAAAATCATGATGACAATGACAATGGAAAGAAAACAGATGATTTAAAGAAAGATGATGCTGTTTGGATGCAATTTCACCAACTTGATTATATTCAGTGTGTGTTGTAGTTGAACAGGGTTTTACTACCAGGTATTATGAAGGCCTATTTTCTATGATCTAATTCTGTGTGAACTTTAATTCAAGTTCTATGCTGCCGATTCCGGTTTTGATTACCTCTAATAAAAATTCGTTCTCTTCTGTGCTATGCAGACACGGGGACTAAAGCACGGTAGGCTATTGTGGTTTCTACATGTGCAGCCGTGGCATCAATTGTGAGCGGTGTACTAGCTGGAATGCTTGCATTGGGTGAAAGACTGCCTTCTGCCCCGAAAGCTCTCTTGGCACTTCTTTTTGGATGGTAATATAAGATTTTTTGCTTTTATTTGTTAATTCCAATTACTTACATAATCTTCGTATAAAAATTTTTCACACCATTACACATAATATTAGTATAAAAATTTTGGTGGTTATCATTTTTAGATGGAATAGTGTCCATCCAAGAATCCAAACTTATTACTCTTTTTCATATTGATCTGATCAATAAAAATTTCTACCTGACATTTAGTTTTCCGTTTGAAACATTTTTCGGCTTTTATCGAATTTTTGTTGCTATTAGGAGAATTGGGATCAAAGACCTAGATCAGTATCATTATTATGCTAGGAACTAGTCTAGCAATTCTTGTTTCGCAAGCTTGTCGCACAGTTGCTTGAAAATAAGTTGATACTTCATACATGATAAACATTATGTTATGTTGCAGGCTACTTATAATCACGGGTGTAATTTTACTCGTTGGTTCGACGCGGCTAGTGAAATTCCTCTCGTGTTCTTCAGGACGCACGAAAAGAAGCAATGCTGATAAGAGTTACGGCGCTAGAAGACCAAGTTCTTTGCGTATAGGGGAACCGAATCCAAGCGCCGTGATACCAGCCACGACGTTAAATCATCTGCTACCATCGGCTTCCAAAGAAAAAGCTTGAGTCAACGTTAGCCGGAAAAGAATGAATGTTATTTCATCGATTTGGCGAATTGGCGAACTTAGGGTTAAGGGTTGTATACTGTATAATGATCTAACAGTGTTGCTTTCATCAGAAGGCATGAATGTTTTTAGGATCATTCCTTCTGGTTTCAAATATTTTGGATTGATTTAGACACCACCTTGTAAAAACTATTAATGTACTTTTAAGGATTGTATATTAGAGTGCTGGTGACAATGACATAACACATTTTATTTTATTTTTGATACAACACAGAATTTGTTTTATTTTTGCTTGAAAATGAATTTGTAATGCACAACAATAATGATATAATATAATTATTTGTGTGCACTGGTGAAGTAGTAATACTTGCATTTAAACAATAGCAACATGCCCAGAAACTATTTAAAGCTTGGTTAGCTTTTAACGTGTAAGAATAATTTATAACTTTATATATATATATGCCCAGGTTAATGATTTTGAGTTGCAATAAATCTGGAGAAACAATATAGATTTTGGATGTTATTTTTTTTTAATGTACAAATCTTTGGTTAGTTTATTCTTCTTGTTTCCATTAGTAAGAGCAATTGAGTTAACATTCTTGTTTTGATTAAGGATTGTCATATTAGAAAAGGAAAAAAAAGGTGCAAAAAGACAAGAAGGCGATTGATAATTATCTTCAAAAACACTCAAGTTTAATAAAATTCAGAATAACATGATAAATTAACCAATTCTTATTGTTTGTGTAAAGTTAATTTACAGAGACTGATTTAACAAAACAACTATTAGAATTATACTTTTAAAATACTATTTATTCACATTTTTTTAAACAATTAGGATAATAATGCGACATAATTAAAACAAATTAAAGAACCCTACGGAACACAAAAAAAAAAGGAAGGTTCCTTGAAGTTGTAGTGGTAAGCCTGGTAATTAAGTGGAATATAGCATGGTGAAGATGAACCTATTCATCATCTATCTCTGAAGTTTGAAATATGATGCTGCGGCACAATGGGCAAGAATATGGCGATTGACAGTTGGCACAGCGTCGGAGCCAGCGGAGCAAGCAGCGATCATGAAAAACATGCCAGCAATTTGTACGAACAATTTCTACGCTTGAATCTTCATTACCATGGTCAAACTTCTCCAAGCAAATGGCGCATTCAGCATCATCATTTTGCTCATCAAAATCTTGAACAACATTGTACGAGGTAAAATGAAGGTTCACAACAATCTTCCGCGTGTTGGAGTCACACCTTCTTGCAGTTTCGCGTATGTCAGGTAAAATTTGGTCTAATACCTCAGGAGACACACCTAGTGAAGTAAAGATTTCATGTAACAAGATTGTGTATTCTCTGCTGAGGTCTGTGAGTGGAGTACCACTACATAGGATGTCTGAAGGAACCAAGATTGCTTCCGTGGTTGTACTTGTAGTACAAGAAGAGTGAACCTCAGCAGTTGGGTTTGAGCTTTTAATAATTTGGATCAATTTTTTGGTGCAATTGAAGATGATGGAGAAGCAATCACCGAAATAAAACTCTTCTTCAATGGGAGTAATTTGCAAAGAAGAAGAGGGGAATTCCATGGAAAGGTATTATAACAAGTTATTGGAGGATTTTCTACTAGACCTTTAAAGAACTTGTCCTTAACAACTTAGATAAGAAGGATGAAAAATGAGAAATAAATTGTCTTACCAAAAGTGTTTAAATAGGATTCTAACAAACTAACTAAAAGATAAGATAAGATAATTTAATTCAAATCTTCTAAAGATAAGATAATTACTATAATTATGTATTAAATACTAAAGACAAGATAACTAAATTAAAACTTTATTTAAATTTGATTTATTTTTGGATAAATTACATTTATTTAGTGTAAATTAAATTTTATTAATTCGATGGTGAATCCTACTAGTAAATTATTTAGTGTATATTATAAAAAGATTTAGATGTGTAGTTATATTTTATATTATATTGTGGTCAATTATATTTATGTAGCATTGTTGTACTTTTTTTTTAAAGTAACTGAATTTTGAACTCCTTACCAAAAGTAATACAATCGTTGTACTAACTAACATGAGTTGCATAATGGTTTTAATTCAAAATGAAAATTAGTTTTATTTCTAAAATTGTTGAACAAATAAATTTAGAATAGTTTTTAAATATGTAATAAATTACATCAAATCATAAGGATTTTTTCTAATTTTAGTAATCGGCACTACATTAACTCATAAATTCAAGCAACAAAATTCGGGTAATTTTTTGTTCAAGAAACCTTAGGGGGAAAAGATTAGGCACTTAATTATTTCACCAAAATTCATTTTTTTTTCATAGGATTTCCCAGGCACTCTTCTCTCCTAGAGCATTGTCATAGGAACAAAAATTGTAACCACAAGAATATTAACACATGCATAGGAAAAAGAAAAAGTGAAAAACCAATGTTCTAAAAACCAGACTGATCGGTCGGTCAGCCAATTCAACTGCAAATCGGCAATATTAACGATTCGGTCAGATATGTAAAACCGTCGTTTAGAAAACCGGTAAAAATCGTTGAACCGAAACCCGCCGGGTTTACACAAAAACGGAAACTCCTCCGTTTCTTTCTCCCTTTCCCCCTTTCTTTCTTTCATTCAGAAAGAAATCAAATCACACAACCCCAGCCAACAAACCCTAGCACTGTAAGCCTACACCACCGCCGCAAGGAGTGGCATACTGCCGCGTCCGTCGCACTCAAAGTTCGCCATCCGTCCGTCTGTCTAGCTTCCCTCGTGATCCAAGTCTTCAACCCCTGTTCGCTGTCACCGATTGCGGCTGCTTCCTCGAGCTCGGCGTCCGTCGTCTTTGTCTGCTCAGCCGCGCTTCCGTCGCCGTTTGTTTGCCGTTCACGTTCGCGTCTTTGTTCAGCTGTCGTCTTCGTTCGCGTTCTTCGCCGTTCACGTTCGCTCGGCGTTCACTGTTCGCGTTCACTCGCCGTTCACCGTTCGAGTTCGCATTCGTGTTCGTCTGGAAGCCACGTTGCTCTGCTTCAAACACTGCGACCAACCCGCGCGCTCCTCCTAGCCGTCGAACTTCTGATTTCTATTACAATAAGTAACTATTTGATTTGGTAGTGGTTTGGATTATTTCATAGACTGAATTAAAGTTACAATAGTTATGTTCTCTTTATTTTGTTTTAATTTTACCGCAGTCAACATGTTTGATGAAATGCTTTGACCATATTTCTGGTTGGTTTTATAATTTCTAGCTTTTAGAAACTTAGTAAGTTGATTGCATGTGAAATTAGAATAATTGGATCTTAGTAATTAGAAAATTTTAGCTGCACAAATAGCATCTTTGCAGAAAACATATTAGCATGATGATTCCACATGTAGTAGTGTTCTTCTGGTAAATTTTAACTGTTATTGTGAATTTGTTAATTTGCTAATTGTTCTTGTGTTGTTCTGTTGTTCTTCTGTTACTTTTAATTAATTTTTTTGTTTCTGTTGTGATTTTCTGTTCTTGATTTAAGCTGTGATTGAAGGTTCTTTGGTTTTGGTATTCTTCACTTTCCTGTAAGCTTAGCTTTTAATTCTTTGAGCATACACGGATCAAATCATTGTTTTCAGCAATGGTGATTTTTAGATTTTTTTTTTGGGTTGCTTTGTTTTAAATGTTCCTATTGTTGTTGTGTTTTTGCTGTGATTTAAATGTTCTTTTTATTTTTCCGAATGCCCAGTCAGTACTTGGTTGATTGGTTTTGCTCACTGAATGTATTTGATGATAAATTTTAAATTGATAACTCTATTACTGCTTTACTGTCGTTTCTGTAGTTAAATTTTATTAAAGTTTCTTGAATTTGCACTGCCTATGTTATTGATTCACTATTCCTTCATTGCTTTTTTTGTTGTTGTTAATCATTGTGATGAGCTTTGTTAAAATTGGGTTGAAAACTACTAATCTTTCTTCATTTTTCACTGTTCTAACTTCTGTTCTTATTAAAAGATTTGCAGTTGGTGATCTTTTGATTTATTATATGCTTCATGTTTTCATTGTTCTGTTCTTATGAAAAAAAATTTGCAATTAGTGATTTTATGATTCATGTTTTGGTTGTTTTGTTATATAAACAAAATTCTGTTTTCATTGTTTGGTTGCACTGTCCCTGTTTTTGATCTCCGCCGACTTGCTACCCCTCCTCCGTGTTGGATTCTTTTTGTTTTAGGCTTTGTTGTGTTTTTGTTTCAGTCTCGTGTTGTGTGTTTGTTTCGGGCTCTGTTGTGTGTTTATTATGTAACACTATCATTTTTTGTTTTACTTTTTGACTTAGCCACATTAAGACAATATTCTCTATCTTTAACTTGTGCATTGTAATTCAATCCAGCTATTTTTAATGGAAGTATAATTATGTTAATTGTCAACAAATTTGCAGCAAGTTATTGCATATTTTGATGATTAATTACATTTAGTTGGTGATATTTTACGTAGGGTTTTAAATTTGAAAGATATTTAGAATGTTTATTTATAATTTATTTATTATTTTATTATAGAACGGTTTTTCGGTTGAATTACGGTTAGACCGATTAGACCAGTAAACAAATGAACCAGTAACTAAAACGATTTGATGACTGATCCGGTTTTCAGAGCCTTGAGAAAAACACATTATAGTGATAGTGGTATTAAAATTGCATAGACCCCCTTCCATTTTTTTTTTATTTTTTATTTTAGGTGATGGGAAGAAGGGTCCCATTTCATTGACAAAACCATTTGCATATTTTTCCTTTTACTTTTTAGGTTTGATTGCAACCATGGCTATAATCACAACTCTATGTAGTGTTAGATTTAGAAGAAAAAAAAGCATCCAAGGAATCTCAGAATCCAACTGGCACAAGTCTTTTGATGAATGCAACTTCTCTGGATCAAACCCCGGAAGTCGTGTCGGGCGTGGTGTCGCCGGATCGGCCTCAAATGTCAAACTTCATAGTGAAAACAAACAAGAAGGATAATAATTTGTTGGAGAAGGAATTACCTCTTCCGCCCACAAAATTAGAAATTAAAGAATCAAAACCATTTCACATGAAAAATGCAATTTTTAAAAAGCCATCTTTTAACTTGAGTTTAAAGTTACCGAAGGGTTTGTCTATAGCAAAAATTCATGATGACAATGACAATGGAAAGAAAACAGATGATTTAAAGAAAGATGATGCTGTTTGGATGAAAACAATTATATTGCTTTTAATTATAAAAGTGAAGCTCGGAGTTGGGTTTGAGCGTTGGATAATTTGGATTAATTTTTTGGTGCAATAGAAGATGATGGAGAAGCAATCACCAAAATAAAACTCTTGTGGTATGGCTGGGTCTTCAATGGGAGTGATTTGCAAAGAAGAAGAGGTGAATTCCATGGAAAGGTAATAGAATAATTGGTTCGGTTTATTCTATTGCTATGTAGTTTTTATAGCGTGCTGATTTTTTTTAATAGTTTAAGAAAAAATAATCTTTTATTAGTGAATCAAATCTTTATCTCAATTATAACTGATTTCAAATTTAGTTCAAATTTGATACATAGATTTTGTATATTTTTCATATATCTTAAATTGTTAAAAAGATTTGATCAATCATTTATATTTTTTTTTTTTTTTTTTTTGGTGACTTCAATCATTTATATTGATAATATATTAAGAGAACAATGTGTTATTGCTGTTTTTTGTTAGTAAATATTATTGATTTTTGCATGGTTGGACGTGCATAATCATTTAAAAAGTGACCATAGCTTGATGCATTAGCTCAGATATTGGAGATGTACTAAAACAAATTGATTGGTAACTTTCGAGTGAAAAAAAAAAAAAAAGGCAAAGAATTTTTTTTCAAATTACAATAATAAAATTTTTTTTTGGTATGACCAATAATTAATTAATTAATAAAGATTAAAATCACAAAAGTTAATTTACACAGTCTGATTTAACAAAACAACTATTAGAATTATACTTTTAAGGTTGGAGATTTATCCTATGAAGATGAACCTATTCATCATCTATCTGTGAAGTTGGAAATATGATGCTGCGGCACAATGGGCAAGAATATGGCGATTGACAGTTGGCACAGCGTCGGAGCCAGCGGAGCAAGCAGCGATCATGAAAAACATGCGAGCAATTTGTACGAACAATTTCTACGCTTGAATCTTCATTACCATGGTCAAACTTCTCCAAGCAAATGGCGCATTCAGCATCATCATCTTGCTCATCAGTTTTCGATCTCTCCAACAGATTCACGAATTGTAGTCGTTCAAAAAAGTTTTGACAGAGATCATCATTATAGATATCAGAATCTTGAACAACAATGTAGGAGGTAACATGAAGGTTCACAACCATCTCCCGCGTGTTGGAGTCACACGTTTCATTGCTTAAAATCCTTCTTGCAGTTTCGCCTATGTCAGGTAAAATTTGGTCCAATACCTCAGGTGACACAGGTAGTGAAGAAAAGATTTCATGCAACAAGATTGTGTCTTCTCTGCTGAGGTTTGTGAGTGGAGTACAAGGAACCAAGATTGCTTCAGTGGCTGTAGTTGTAGTAGAAGAAAAGTGAACCGCAGGAGTTGGGTTTGAGCGTTCAATAATTTCGATCAATTTTTTGGTGCAATTGAAGATGATGGAGAAGCAATTACCGAAATAAAACTCTTGTGATATGGATGGGTCTTCAATGGGAGTGATTTGCAAAGAAGAAGAGGTGAATTCCATGGAAAGGTAATGATAAGAAGTTATTGGGGGATTAGTAAGCTTAATAAATTCAAAGTATTAAAGTCCTAACAGAATGGTTGGAAGGGGATAAAAAAAAGGCTGACAAAAAGATAAACAGTAGAATGACTAGATAAGAAGTTTTTTTTTACTAGACTTTCAAAGAACCTAAACCGAAAGGATGAAAATTGAAAGAGACTAGCACATAGAATTACTTTAATATTGGATTTTTCAATCTTCTTCATGCAACAAGAAAACAAATCACTCACTTCACTTAATCACACTAAAAAAAATGTGCATAAAGCAACTGAAAATTTTATTCCTTAAAGTTGTGTACATTGTCCCACCAAGAGTGTTTAAATAGGTTCCTAATAAGTCACAAAAAAAAAAAAATAGGTTCCTAATAAACTAACTAAAAGATAAGATAAAATAACTTAATTTAAATCTTCTAAAGATAAGATAACTAAATTAAAACTTAATTTATTTTAGGATAAATTACATTTATTTAGTGTAAATCAAATTTAATTAATTTGATTTATATAGAGTTACAAATAAAACAATCATATAACACAATTCAATTTAAGACATTTACTTAATATTAAGTGTCTAGAATTAATTATAAGTATGAATACAGATTTCTTGTATAAAAGTTGTCTTGTATAAGTATGAATACAGATTTCTTGTGTTGAGTAATTAAAATAAGTGTCTAGAATTAATTATATGTAAAAAATAAAAAATAAATAAAAATATTTTGATTTTAGATCA
>NC_029790.2:133238665-133242017 GCF_000816755.2 Arachis ipaensis | reverse complement strand
GATCAGTAAAATTAAATATACAAAATAATTCCTAATTAATTATTCTTTTCATTTATTTACTTTTTTTTTATTTATAAATCTACTAGTAAATACTAAATAGTAATACTTTTTCACTATAAATTTGATGATAAATCTTTGAGTATTATAAAAAGATTTAGATGTGTAGTATTATTTTATATTATATTGTGGTCAATTATATTTGTGTAGCATTGTTGTACTTTTTTTTTAAAGTAACTGAGTTTTGAACTCCTTACCAAAAGTAATACAATCGTTGTACTAACTAACATGAGTTGCATAATGGTTTTAATTCAAAAAGATCTATTGCTTTCAATTATAAAAGTGAACCTCAGGTGTTGGGTTTGAGCGTTCGATAATTTGGATCAATTTTTTGGTGTAATTGAAGATGATGGAGAGGCAATTACCGAAATAAAACTCTTGTGGTATGGATGGGTCTTCAATGAGAGTGATTTGCAAAGAAGAAGAAGTGAATTCCATGAAAAGATAACAAAAGTAATTGGTTCCGTTTATTGTATTGCTATGTAGTTTTCACAGAGTGCTGATTTTCTTTAATAGTTTAAGAAAAAAAAATCTTTTATTAGTGAATCAAATCTTTATCTCAATTATAACTTATTTTAAATTTAGTTCTGATTTGATACATAAATTTTGTATATTTTTCATATATCTTAAATTGTTAAAAAGATTTCATCAATCATTTATATTGATAATATATTAAGAGAACAATGTGTTATTTATTGCTGTTTTTTGTTAGTAAATATTATTGATTTTTGTATTTATATTACACTTGTTACATCTTCTTTAGTTATACGTGTATAATCATTTAAAAGGTGACCATAATTTGATGCATCAGTTCAGATATTAGAAATGTACTAAAACAAATTGATTTAGTAACTTTCGAGTGGAAAAAAAAGGCAAAGGAAATAAATTGTTTTTCAAATTACAATAATCAATTTTTTTTGGTATGACCAATAATTAATTAATTAATAAATATTAAAATCACAAAAGTATATANNNNTATTCATGCCGGATGATTAGCAATCGAGTATATTAAAAAAAAAAAGAGAGAAAAGAGCAATAAGTCTTTGATTTTTTTATCCACGAACATTTAAATTTTTGAAAATTTGAAAATACATTTAAGTTTTTTATTTTTTCAAAATTTGGATATATCAATTTTTCATGTTTACTTAGATTTGTCAGATCTAACAGAAAAATCAAATGTGACTCCCATTATACTGACTTGATTGATACGGATGCACACATAAAATAGTTTTTAAAATGAAAATAATTAGACACAATGATCAATATATCCAAATTTTGAAGAGATCAATAATTTAAATGTATTTTTAAATTTTTAGATACTTAAATGTTTGCGGACTAAAAAGTCAGAGATCGATTTGTCCTTACTAATTGACAAACACTATTTTTTTAGGGTAAAGTGACAATTAGATCATCAAAAATTTTGACCTTGAATTAATTAGTCGTTATAAAAAAATGTATCAATTAGGTTCTCCACAATAATAAACAGTAGACATATACGTCCTTCTACTAATAAATAATACAAAATAAAATGTTGTTGTTCATGTAATTAGTACTACTTAGCACTAAGAAATTTGGGTCTCTTTTGACTTTGTGCATCTGTTACTGAATATCTAGTGCATTTAGTATATCCAAATCTAACGATACATTTATGGGTGTGAGAAAATAATACATATTAGAAAACAAAAGTGGGTTATTAGTCATTAAATTTAAATTTCTCTAGATTTAAAACTTTGTCGTTAATTAAATTTTCTTTCTTGAGTAATTAGTTAAGAATTTTTTTTAAGGACTAATTTTATTGACTAATATAATTATTTTAATAATTCGTCAATTTTTGTTGTTGTTGTTATTGTTGAGAGCTTTCGAAAGATAATTAATTTATTTTCGTATAACCTCAAAATTACAAATTCAAGTAATGGACTTAATTACTAATGCAATTATTAAATTTGACTATCTATAATTTATATTACACTTTTTAAGTGTATCTTTCTTCAAATTCTAGATTAATACAAGGTGTTTGTATACTGAATTTTTTGTCTTTATGTTGTTTGTGTGTTTTTGTTTTTGTTTTTTTCTGAGTAAAGTATCAATTGAAATGTTAGGCTCCGTTTGTTTTCGAGAACAAGATAGGACAAGATACTGAGAATATGATAGAATAAAACACTGATGAACAGAGACACAAAATTTTGTGTTCTTGTATTCTGTTTGGTGATAAATTAGAACAAATTATGAAAATCTAATTTATTCATTTTTTTTCATTCAAAAAATTTGAGATGAAAAATATAATAATAAAAAATATAATTATAAAAAATTAATAAAAATAATAAAAGAAAAAATAAAAAATAAGTTGTATACCTTGTTAGTGTCTCTGTGTCCTTCCTGTCAGGATAGACACAAAATATACTAATTCAGTATTTCTGAACACATTATTTCTGTTCATATCTCCTCTGCCAAACACAATTGTATGTCTTAGTGTTCCTGTCTCAGTGTCCTATCTCTCTAAACAAACGCAGTCTTAGAGACAATTTTAAAATTTATTTCAAATAAAATGATATTTTACTCTTTGATTTTTGAGTGATTTGTCCATGGTTATGAAGTGTAAAGATTCGTTTGGAATAAGAGCAAGCGAACGTGGAGTTTGAGTTTGTGATTGATCAGAGAATGTTTCTTTGTGGTTGTGCGGTGCCCTTAATTATATAAATTGGTATAACAATCTAATCGATGATCTTTTACTCAGAAACTCTATCATTCATAAATTTTTAATTAAATTTTTATACTTTTTTTTCTTTTAATTTGGTCCTTGTACCAATTTTTTTTAATTAGGTCTCTTTTAGCAGTAATTAGCTTAATTTTATAGGAATCTAATTTAAAAAAAATTTGGTGCAACGACCTAAATAAAAGAAAAAAAATTGTAAGGATCCAATTAAAAAAAAATTGTACAAAGACTCAATTAAAAACAAATACAAAATTTTAATTAAAAATTTTGTAAAATTATAAAGACTAATAGAATAATTAAACCTATAAAAAAACAGAACTTTATATTCATCCTAGGGCTCCTTTACTATCCCTTGTTTATCATACCCAGTGTACTGTTTATATATATAAACCACGTAAACCTAAAAAGAATTTAGAAGCACATCAAAGTATTATGTCCTACACCTTTAAGGGATATAATCATTAGATAGTTTATAAATTCAAAAATACTATTTATACTGTACAACTAGTAAATTACTCGTTAAATATTTATGTATAAGTATATATATTATTTAATTTATTTTATATTTTATACTAATAATCA
>NC_029790.2:133238173-133238552 GCF_000816755.2 Arachis ipaensis | reverse complement strand
AATTTTTTATCTCTTGAATTATTTTTTAAAATTAAATTTAGTCTATTTAATCATGATGGTATATTATAAGACATACACATTTCTCAAGAATATATGAACTACTCTAGATAATTTATAAGTTCAAAACATTCTTCATTCCTTAAATTAGTTTTTAGAATTAATATTGAAATCTTGAACTAATATTCGAAAAAATTATATAATTTATTAGACTTAGTTAACACATGACATAAGAATATAAGTTAAAATTATTATTAGTAGAAGATTTTAAATTTTTATTTTAATGTATTAAAAATTAAACTTTACACATTTTTATAATAAATTTTTTATTAATAATTTTAATATGTGTCTTAAAAACACATATTAGTTAAATCTTAATTTA
>NC_029790.2:133237364-133237988 GCF_000816755.2 Arachis ipaensis | reverse complement strand
GAATAAAAATGATTTTATAAGTAAAAATTTAATTATAGTTAATTTCATGTGAAGTTAATAATTAAGAATTGTATATTAGAAGATAATTTAATCAAACTTAATAAATTATTTAATAACTCTCAACTATCAACTTCACATAAAATTAATTACATTTGAGTATCTACCTATTTTGTATCACTAACAAAGAAGTTAATATTATTAAAAAAGAAGTAGATTATTATTTCAATATAGTTGAGGAAGTAGATTAAAAAAGAAGTTAATATTATTATTTCAAAACTTCCTTAACAAAGTAAGTATATAGCATCATGTGATTATGCCTATAATTTGTACTTCAATTCAGCTCGAGTAACATAAGCGTGAATTGTACGGAAAGACTACAATAATTTCAAAAACTCTACTATCCATTAATTATTGGAGAGAGTCATTTTAGATAAGGTTCAGTGTGAGTAATTAAGTCGACATTTAGCAAGGACAACGTTGCAATTTTGATGAATAAAATATTAGGTTAGAGAGTATAGACTCAAAGGAAGTGCTGCTGCACTTAAACAAAACTGAATAATAATAGGGTTCATGATACGATACTTATGCTATTCTAATTATTGTAGTTATAATATTTTTAAAAAT
>NC_029790.2:133236873-133237122 GCF_000816755.2 Arachis ipaensis | reverse complement strand
TAATATTTATATAATCCCTGTAATTACTAAAATATCTTAATACTAAAATTTACCTAATAATATATATGACGAAAGAGAAAAAATGACTCTCTCTCTGTTATGCTCCTTTCCCTTTTGTACTATATCATGACTTTGAAGAAAATTCAGTCTAAATTATCAATTTTCAATTAATAAGAAAGAAGTTGTGTTTGAATTTTTACATAGTTTTTTTTTTGTCACAATTCTAGATTATTTATTTATAAAATTTTT
>NC_029790.2:133236308-133236722 GCF_000816755.2 Arachis ipaensis | reverse complement strand
GGAGATTGTGATAGATTAATTTAAAAAATAGTGTGTTTACTGTCTATATACTTTTTTGTGCATTTTTTTATTTTTATTAAAAAATAATTAAACGAAAATATTTAATTTAGTCCCTAAAATTATATTCGAATTTTAATTTAGTCCTTAAAATTTTAATTGTCTCAATTTAATTCCTAAATTTTTTAAATTTTAATCACGTTAGTTCCTGCGGTGGTTTTTATTACAAAGTGAATTGAAAAATTGAGACAATTAATACTTTAAAAACTAAATTGAAGTTCGAGTATAATTTTAGAAACTAAATTAAATATTTTTTCAGAAAATAATTAATAAAAAAATATACACAAAATAGAGTTATAGTAATCCAATGGATATGGTTTCGCTGCTCTATACCATAGGAGACAAGTGAGCATGGTT
>NC_029790.2:133235713-133236144 GCF_000816755.2 Arachis ipaensis | reverse complement strand
TACTCATCTTTTTTATTATTTTATGTATTTAATATATTAAAAATATAAAATATTATTTTTAAAATATTATTTTTAAAACATAAATGAATAAAATCGTTATTATTAAGTCAAGCCTAAAAGTCTCCAAAAGCCAACAACTAGCCGTCACGTTACATAAATCAAAGTATCTAACCTCATTTTTTGTCGCACTGTAACGGACCCATCATATGACTCCACGTGTTTCTCGAGATGTGGATATTTCCATTAAAAACCAAATAAAAATTCTAACATCGATGATCGAGATCCTTTGAGGCTCCACCTACATCCGGTACCACCCAAATACTACTCCTTATTTGGAATATTTTAATAAAAAATGAACAAAATCCACAAATAAACTTATAACTAACACCATGCTATATTTATACAATGAAATCTAACTATCTAAGATACCT
>NC_029790.2:133233316-133235511 GCF_000816755.2 Arachis ipaensis | reverse complement strand
AGAAGGTAGCTTTAAAGAATAGTAAAAATTATAGTGTAATTAGTATAAAAGTTTTATCATAAAATTCATTACCTATTAAATACAAAACTAAAGCAATCTCAATTAACAGCTATGAAGTACGAATATTTTACTCAGTTGTCGTGTCTGCATGTCGGACACATTTTGGATACGATATTTACTGATATTTGTCTCCGATATGCGTGTTTGCTGTTTAACCGTGACTTAATAAAAAAATAAAAAATTCTTCTCCAGACATGCTGGACACACCTAAATATCATTACGTATCAGCGTGTCCAATCTTATTCTTAACATATATTTTTAAAATAAATTTAGATATAATATATATTATTATTTATTAAAACAAAAAATATTTTAAATACTTGACATAATTAAAATAAGACATTAAAAATAATTTAAAAAATTAATTTATATTTTAATATGAATAAAATATCAAAATATCATTACGATCCATCTAAAAAATATTTTATATTTTATATGTATGCGTGTCCCTGTGTCATGTAAGATTTTAAAATTCGCGTGTTGGCGTGTCCCATGTGGTATCGTGTCGTGTTCGTGTTCGTGTTAGTGTCCGTGCATCATAGATTAACCGTGAATAAATAAGAAGCCAATAAACTATAACTCAAATGATATAGTCTCTTTATACTTATTTAAATATTGCAGATTTGAGTAAATAAACAGTGAAAAAGAACCCAACACATGATGATTTGTTTATTCCTGACCTCTTTTTATTTATTAATCTCCCCCTTGCAGTCACAAAAAGACTAAGGCAAGAAGTGTAGTGTAATGTAAAATAGCAATATATATGTATATCACTACTATATCATAGGAATTAGCTATCACAAAAAAAAAAGCACACAAAAGAAACCAAAGCAAAGCTCGTTCCACCACCACCACCACCATGTTTGAGGAATCATTGTCATCATCAACATCCTCCCTCACCAGTTGGTTCACCCCAACCATGTTTTTCCTCCTTCTCCAACTTGTTATTGCCACCATTTACATCATCTCCTCTCTCACCAACAACAATGCCAAGCATCATGAACATCATGAACCACAACAACCACTTGCAAGATCCCCTTCTCTCTTGCATAGACTCAAATCCCTAAACTTTTATAACTACCACGAACAACAACCACAACAACAACTTCCACATGAAATCAATAACTACTTATTCCAACAACAACCACTTGCTACATCTCCTTCTCTATTGCAAAGGCTTAAATCCATTAATTTTTACTCTAACCACCCTCATCACACTTCCCAAGAACCTCAACAAACTCAACAACTTCCCAGATCTCCCTCCTCAGTCATCCAACGCCTCAAATCCATTAACCTTCAAACTTATTTCCCAACTGAAACTTTATCTTCCTATTTTACCCCTGAACAACCAAAGAAAAAAACGCACGTGCCGAAAATACCAAAAGTGAAGAAAGAAGAAGAAGAAGAAGAAGAAGAAGAAGAATATGACGATGGAGATGTAGTTGGAGAAATAATGTTCCGCAATAACAACAATCATGACGTGGATGAGGATTCTTGCGCTTCCATGGACGAGATTTTCAGCAAGCTGCAGCAAGGGCAAACTGGTAATTTCACAAGAACGCATTCCGACACTAAACCGGCCTCCGGCGAGGTTCCGGTTAAGCTTCCGAGGAAGATGAAGAAGTCGGCGAGCACCAAATCGGCGTTCTCGCACTTCGAGGAGGTCGACATTGTGGAAACCCGCCGTCCGGCCACCGCGAGGGAGAGTGGCGCCGCCGCAGAAGAAGGCGGAGGTGACGGCGGCGTTGACGCAAAGGCGGACGACTTCATTAACCGGTTCAAGCAGCAGCTGAAGCTTCAGAGGCTGGATTCAATAATGAGGTATAAGGAGATGATTGGCAGAGGGACTGCCAAGTAATTAAGAAAACTTATAGGGGGCTAATTGCAATAAGTAATTAGTAATTAATTTTCACTATCTTTTTACTAGTGTAATTTTCATGTTTGTTTAGTGTTACTGCTGTTGGCTATAATTATATATATGTTTTTGTAAAATTGTGTTGTTTAAGTATCGGTTTTCCTTATTTTCTTTTTTTGGCTAATATTTTTGTAGCTATATATTCAACACATTATTATACTTTTGGTTTAGTTCTCAAGTTCTTCTAATATAATAAAATTTTATTTAATTATAATTTTCT
>NC_029790.2:133221281-133233188 GCF_000816755.2 Arachis ipaensis | reverse complement strand
TTGTAGATATTTTTCATTTAACGCAATTTTGGTATCTCATTGTTGAGGACTAAACTTCTTTTTATAAATTTATGATATTTTAGTAACATATTCATGCATTAATAATACAAATTCTAAGTGTAGTTTTGATTTGTGAATTGAATCTTGTAGAGTTGAGTGTCTCTTCATGTGGATGTTGAAATGAAGTGCATGACATTATAGGTTGTTGCTTGTTGGCCCCCCATTATTGGCTTATTGCCATATTGGTTTTAGTTCTCCATAACACTAGATAGATATTTTGGTTTGTGGTTGTTTATGTATCATAATCATCAATAATCATGCATTGTAGACCAAAGAAAATTGAAAGAGGCTTGTGTTGAATGCTGATTGGTCATTGATCATTTCCATTTCTAACTTAGTAACTTTAATTAATTCTCCACCTAATTAATAATAGTGCAACATTTTCTGATGAATGGAGTTAGTTTGTTTATGTGCAAACCGCAGAGTGAAAGTATTGTAAAGCATCATTATTCTCATTCCCCTTCCCATGGATATCACTTCTATGGAATATTCTCATGGTTTGGTTTGGAAAATGGTCATGAGTCATCACATTATGTAATGAATATATGAATAGTTAGAAAAATATTATGGAGTTTTAACTCATTTTTCTGTTATTTTCTTAATTTACAAATAAAAAAGTTTTATATTTGTATATTTTTTAATATTTTAAGAAAATAACAAAGATATTTAAATTTCTACTCATTTAATCTACGCTTTTTTGTTAACAAAATAGTAGTAATCACTCAAAGGATCAATAATTGACTTATTTTTATTAGCAAAGTAATAAAAAAATCAATAGGAAAAAAAAAAAAATAAGCAATTTTATATTTTGAATAAAAAAAAAATATAACAAATTAACATATTGTTTGTATTTTCTAAGTTCAAATGTTGAAGTCAAAATTATATAAAATAAAAAAACAATAAGAATCAATTCAAAATATAATAATCAACGTTCAAAAATTATTTTATTTCCATGTTAAAAGAAGAGAAAAAAATATAATATTAAGTAAACATTTTTTGAATTATTAGAGGAAAAAAAAAAGGTTAGGGGGTCGGTGAAGGAGATGGGTAAGGTTGAAAGCCAGTTGTGAATGCAGAGTGCCAGCAATGAAGTATTAAATTCACATTCACTGCATTAATTGCAACGTGCTTATCCCCTATTATTTGGGCTTTTCCCCCATTTTCTTTTGTTTTTGACCATATGTGAAGATACCTTTTTTTTTTATCTTATTTTTTAATTATGATTCCAATTGGACAAAACTAAACTAATATAGTGTTATCTCTATGTGGGTTCCATCAACAACATTTTCAGACACGATTGTCAAATTCTCCTTTTATTTTATTTTGATTTATTTTTGGTTTGGAGCAAGGTATAGAATCGAGCAAATAAGTAAAATGACATATCTTTATTGATTTTGATGTATAAATAATATTATTTTATTTTATATTATCATTCCTTACGTAAAGAATGGTGTTAAATGAAATAGAAACAAATGAATNTACCCTAATCCTAATAAACATACTCTATCTAACAATCTATATACACCAGAGTATCTAAGGAGTACCTAATTAACAAGATAAAATACTATTTAATATATAACCTTAATTACATCTCCCCTCAAACTTGGGCACATGAAAATTGATGAGACCCAGTTTGTCATTACAAGAGAAGAAATTTTTAGGTGGTAGTGACTTAGTTAGGATATTAGCAACTTGGTTTGTTGAAGAAATTGGAAGAAGCTTAATCAATCCTTCCTGAACTCTATCACGAATAGTATGACAGTCAATCTCTATATGCTTAGTCCTTTCATGAAAGACTGGATTAGCAGCGATATGGAGAGCGGATTGATTATCACAGTACATAACAATAGAACGAGAGAGAGGTATTCTAAAGTCTTTCAACAAGTAAGAGAGTCACACTCCCTCACAAGTAGCAAGAGTCATGGCTCTATATTCAGCTTCAGCCGAGGAGCGAGCTAGAGTGTGTTGCTTCTTACTTCACCAAGAAATCAATGACTTTTCAAGAAAGAAACAAAATCCAGATACTGAAAAGTCTAGTATCTGGACAAGCTCCCCAATCTGAGTCGGAGAAGGCAGTGAGTATGAGATTGTTGGAGGTAGAAAATAACACTCCCTTGGCCGGAGCACCTTTAAGATATCGAAGTACATGCAGAGCGGTTTGAAAATGTTTTGTTGTGGCACAATCTAAAAACTGAGCTTGCCAACTGCGAAGTATATATCCGGCCGTGTATTCGTGAGGTAAATTAAACGTCCAACTAGCCGTCTATAAGGTGCAACATCATCAAGAGGAGTTCCTGAAGATTTAGATAGATGAGTTGTATAATTTATTGGCGTGGAGGCTGGTTTTGCATTCATCAATCCAAACTCATCAAGTAAGTCAAGTGTATATTTGCATTGATACATGGCAATGCCCTGCTGACTTATGGCAATTTCCAAACTAAAATAAATTTTAATTTGTCAAGATCCTTAATTTTAAATTTGTTATCCAAGTGTTGTTTAATCTTTGCAATTTCTCTCCAATCATCTCCTACTAAAACTAGGTCATCCACATAAACAAGGATACATGTGAAGCCTGAATCAAATAGTTTAGTGAACAAACAAATGTTTGATTTTGATTAAGTATATCCATCTTCAATGAGAACACATAACTTCTGATGCCACTGTCTACTAGCCTGTTTCAAGTCATATAACGATTTTTCTAACTTACAAACTGAACCAGCTGGCACTGCCAATCCTAATGGAGGTTTCATATACACCTCTTCTGGTAAATCTCCATGAAGAAAAACATAATTGACGTCTAACTGGTGGACATACCATCCTTTAGTAGCAGCAATAGCCAAAAGCATTCTTAAAGTAGTGAGTTTGATGACTGGACTAAAGGTATCAAAGTAGTCAAAACCTGTCGTTTGAGTGAAACCTCTTGCAACGAGCCTTGCCTTGTGGCGTTCTACCTCACCATTAGGTTTGAACTTGATCTTGAAAATCCATTTGCAACTGATTGCCTTCTTTCCAAAAGGAAGGGAAGTCAGTTTCCATGTTTTATTCTCCTCAAGAGCCTTCAATTTAGCACTTATTGTCTTACGCCAGCAATCATAGAGGATGGCCTCTTCATAACTTCATAACTTCTTGGTTCTGTGGTGGAGGATACAGCAGCTGAAAAAGCTTTATGCCTTATTAACAATGTGTTGTAAGATACATAGTCAGAGATTGGATACTTCACTTCAAAGGAAGTTGGAGATTGCTAAGTCGAAATATTGACTTGCATGCAATGATACTCTTGCAAATAGAATGGTTGTTTTCTTTGCCTGCGTGATCTTCTAAGTTCATTAGCATCAGATGTGCTGTTTGGATTACTTAATGATGCAGCAGGATTCAAATTATTTGCTTCAAAAATGGAAGGTTGGCCAGAAGAAAAATCATGAGATGCAAGTTCAAGTGATTGAGAATTAGGAGAGGATGATGCATGAGAATTAGATGCAGGTGCATGAGGTTCAGAAACGAAAATTTCTTCATTAGAATGCAAGTCTCTTGATCTTGTCAATGAATTATTTTTGAAATTAGAAAGATTTTTCAAATTAAGCAATTTATTTGATGTTTCACTACTACAAAAAAGATCTGAATAAAAATTTATTTCAAGATGAGAAATATTAGAATTTTGAGAGTACATATTTTGAGAGTACAAATTTTTAGTGCCTCAAGATTGATCATTTGAAGACAAAATCTCTTTGAAAGAAAAATATGGTTCATAGAAAACAATATTTCGAAAAATAACAACTTCTTTGGTTTAAGTAAAATATAGCCTTTTGTTCCTGATTTATATCCAAAAAAGACACACTTTCGTGCTCTATGATCCAATTTCTTTCGATGAGCATATAAAGTAGAAGCAAAGGCTAAACAACCAAAAATCTTTCGAGATGTTAATTCTGGAATGTTGCCATTAAGAATCTGATATGGATTATGTTTAAATGTAACTTGGGGTACTCTATTAATTATGTAAATAGCATGAGCCACTGCATAATGCCAAAAACAATTTAGAAGATTAGAAGTAAATATGAGAGCCCTAGCTACATTTAAAATATCTTGATGCTTTCTTTCAATAATTCTATTTTGTTGTGGTATTTTCACACAATTTTTTTGATGTAAAATTCTTTTCTTTTGATAGAAAGAAATCATCAAAAATTCCTGGCCATTATCAGTTCTAATGGCTTTTACCATGATTTCCTTTTGTGTATAAATCATTTCAACAAAATTCTCTAAAAGAGAGCGAGTTTCAGATTTATTTTTCATAAAGAAAATCCAAGTAAACCTACTCCTATCTTTAACAATGGTTAAAAAATATCTATGACCAGAAATAGATGCTGTGGCAATAGGCCCCAAATGTCAGCATGGATCAAATCAAAAGAAAATTCAAATTTACTCAAACTATTCAAAAAAAGGTAACCTCTTTTATTTTGCAAAATGACATGGATCACATGGTACATTATTGTTTGGACATGAGATGAATGGATGCATTTTTTTTAATTGTTGTAATCTACTAAACGAAATATGGCCTAACCTATAATGCCAAAGAATACTCTATGAAGTGTGTGAAGTGTCCTGTTCTTCTGTCATAATATTCAAAATCTTTTCTTCTAATTTGCTAAAGTTAACAGCCATCTTTGCTTGAGTATTTATTGTATACAGCACTCATTTTTTATCAGCAATTCCAATCATCCTCAAGGTAGGCCGCTCTTGAGCATTACATAAAACAACAAGATAAGGCATCAGTAATTTTTGAAATAGAAATGAGATTACATTTAAAACTTGGTACATATAGAACCTCAATCAAATAAAAATTAGCTGAGAAGAAAATTGTTCCACATAAAGTTGTAACAATATGTGAATCATTTGGCATGATAATTTTAACTGGATTAATGTGTTTAATAGAATGAAAATGTTTAATACTAAAACAAATGTGAGCAATTGCTCCAGTATCTAAAATCCAATCTTGAGAATTCAATTCAAAATCGGAAAGAGAAATGAGATGAAATATACCGGCTGAAGGAGCATGAATTGTTGCCAAATTTCATCATGAAGAGGTTCTTTATGTTGCTAGAATAGTGCAATAAGTGCTTCTTTCTGTCTATCCGAGAATATCTCATCCAAACTGATCTTGCCTTCATTTTGGATAACTGTGGGGTTGCATTCTACATTACTCGCAACTACCACTGAGTTCACTGAATTAGCTGAAAGAGGTACTCCATTAGAGTGATTTGGTTGCAGGTATGGTGGAAAGCCATGCTTCTGGTAACATGTATCCACTAAGTGACCTTATTTTCTACAATAAGAGCAAAGTTTGGGAGCTCCTCTAGAATACCTCTGCCACCTTTACCACGTCCTCTTCCTCTTCCTCTTCCTCTGACACTGCCTTGGCTAATCTGATATGCTCTCTTTCACCTATAGATTTAGTGTGAACAGCATTCACTAACATTCTAAAATCTGGTTTGATGAGATGCATCATTTGTCTCTCTTGTTGAAGAAGTAGAGAAAAAACAGTGTTCACATCTGGAAGGGGCTTAAGCAACATAATATGGGAACACACACTTGCATATTGGTCATTTAAACCTCTAAGAAAACGAATCATATAAGACTGCAATCTATATTGCCTCATTATGTCTAATCCACAGCTATAATTACTCAAGCAAGCACAAGTTGGTATGGGTCTAAATTCGTCTATTTCCTCCCAGATCCCTTTCAGTTTTGTATAGTAAGAGGTGATGGATAACTCACCTTGCTTTGTGCTGAACAGATCTTCCTCAAGTTCAACAATTCGAAATAGATCACCCTCATAAAATTGATGTTTGAGGTCCTTCCCCAATTCGTGTGTATTGTCCCACCACAGTACACTTTGCAAAATTTATGGACTCAATAATCCATGTAGCCATGATAGCACAAACGTGTTGCAACGATCCCAAGCATCATACGAATCATCGGTTGGAGCTGGTTTGAGTAACGTGCCATCAATGAATCTAATTTTATTCTTCGATTTTAGACAGATCCACATAGATCTGGACCAGCCAGGTGTGGTAGTTCAATATGGTCAGTGGAGTAGTTGTGAGAGCGATTCCAGGTGTCTCACTTGGGTGAAGGTAGTAACAACTTGAAGAATGTTGTTCAAACTGAGCCATCATCTTTCTGAAAATCTGCTGCAGTGACTTTGCGTATCTGGATTCATCACCTCTGCCTCATTTGTTGTCATTGATAAATAAATCGGACAGATCTACCTTTCACGAGTTACTCTCACTAAGTTCTCATATGCGGTGAAAGATTCACACTTTTTTGCAGGCTCTACACTAACCGCAGCATGACAAAACTTTGTTCAAACGTGCAAAGTTGAATAGTAAAATAGTGTAGCAAGCACCATATGAGAGGGAGGCTCTGGAAAGATAGAAAAAGACAGTTGAGGATGAAAAGCTGTATTATCTTTGTCATTACTATTATCTATATATATACAAGAATATTAGAAACCCTAACCCTAATAAACATTCTCTATCTAACCATCTATATACACCAGAATACTTCAGGAGTACTTAATTAACAAGATAAAATACTATTTAATATATAACCTTAATTACAACTAGTCCTCTTCACTGTTCTTCTTTCACATTTCTGATCTTAATTTTCCTTCTTCGTTTGTTATTCTCACTAGCTGAGAGCATTGACATCGTGGAATTCCACTAACTTGAAATCCTCTATTAGAATAGAGTGAGAGTAACAAAGAAAAAAGAAAAACTAAAATTAGAAATGTGAATGAGGAAGCAATGAGAGAGAAGTGGAGAGGACTAGTCAGTCTAACGAAGTGGAAGTGGGAATGAAGGTTGTTATAACAATATTTTGGATCATATCATTTGTAAAATTATAACAACACTTGTGCTATAATATTTTGGAACACATGTAAGGATCGTGTATGTCCTTTAAAATTACATTATATTTTTTGCGTGAAGTCGGTCATGGTTTAATTTTTTTAATTTATGAATAAAAAATTTTATACATGTTATATGGAATGAGAAATTAATCTCTTTTTATTATATTGATATTTAATTATATTACAAAAAAATAAATATTTAAAAATATTTTTTAACATATAAAAAAATAAAATAAATAACTCAATTTGTTGTTATTGTTACCTAGATTATTTTTTTATCAATAATAGGCTTACCATTGTAATTTTTTTAGTAAGAGTACATAAATAGTACATTGTATATAAGGTGTAATAACTCAACAAACATGTTCTAAGATGTTCAAGCTGTGATGTTGATGATTTGATGAACTAGAAGGGATTAAGAAATGGAAAAAAAATAAGTTATTCTCATTGTTGAAAAGAATGAAAAATCTCCTTAAAAAATATTTGTTGAGTTATTACACCTTATATACTATGTACTCTTTATATACTTTTACTAAAAAAATAATTACAATAATAAGCCTATTATTGATAAAAAATAATCTAAATAACATTATGTTAACCTAAACAGAGTTAGTTTATTTATTTAGTATTTATTTTGGGGCTAGAAAGAGAGTTAGGTGATCAGGATGACTTCGTACCATTTATCATTTTCGGTTTTTGGAACTTATGTTTTTTATATACTTTTTTTTTGAAAATAAATCTAAAATAGATTTATTTTCAAAAAAAAAGTATAAGTACTAGACAAAAGAATTTCTTTTTATTTTGATTAAATTGCCCACCTCCATTCTGCCCATGTCTACGAATTAAACGAAATGAGTTAGATTTTTTTTTTAACGAATTCAATTTTTTATGTCAACTTATTTTTTAGCAGATTAAACAGATTTAAGTGTGTAAATAAACGGATTTTATTCTATTTCATTTTATTTTTGGTAACTTCAACACAGGATATTGAATTAAGTTTATATCAAAATTTTAATTTGGAGAACAGACTCTTTTAAAAAAAAGTGAATTCGACTTAAAATTTATTTAGTATTAATGTCAAATAAATTATCTCAAACTACTAATAGCAAATAAAATGAAAATAAATAAAAACTTTAAATAAACAAAAGCATAAAATTGAAATGAAAATTGAAAGAAAGCAAAATAATAATTAAATATTTAAACAAAATAATTAATAAAAAAGACAATAAAATAAAATAGACTTCTAAATCCTAACACTTACATGCACTTGCATTTCATATCTTTTAATGCATCATTGAGATTGAGAATTTTTGTAGAGTTTGTATGATGATTTAGTGTTTTTTTATTGAAGTCCCATTTTTTTTTTAATTTTTTCTATTTATAGACCATATGATAGACTTATTCTTGAAGAATCTTGACTACGATCTAGTTCTTCCTCTTTTTCAGGCCACCACTCTGAAGGATCTTTATAGTGGTCTCTTTACATCTTGTCTTGTCTTGGTCTCCAAACTCCACATTTTTGTATCGTGTTTACATTTAACCACGTGATGTATTTAGTTTTGACTCCAATTCTTGACTCAAATAAATTAGTATTAAGATCAAATAAATTTTTTACTCAAAACCGATCCAAACTGCACCCCAAACATCTTTAATATTATCCCCATAAGAAACTCAAACTCTAAGCTAAACAATAAGGATTCGGTTCCGCTACGTTACCAACAGCATATCTGCCAACTTCTGCCAACTTTTATTTATAATTGTATTTCATGGAAGTGTGTTCGTGGATGTGTCTAATAAAAATGTCTTTTTTATAGCTATGTTTAATAGAAGTGTCTTTATAGATATATTTTCTGGATGTGTCTCTTTATATATGTATTTAAAATATATTAATTATTAGACACATTCATGAACACACTTCCATGAAACACAATTATAAATAAGAATTGGCAGAAGTTGACAAATAATATGTTGGTACCCTATACTTTTTCATAAGGATTTAATGTGGAAAAAAATTTAGGTTAGCTAGTCACTACTTTGAATACCTTTGTCGTTTGTGACGAAGGATTTGAATAGCTTTTATGCCGCCACGTTTATTGATATTATTTTAAAGAATAATTATAATTGATTAATAAAGGTTAAATAAAGAAGTATACGTTAATATGCAAAAACCAATCTAGATTTGTAAGTTGTTATCAATCAATCTTTGAAATGAAGAAACATGTGTTCGGTATAAGTTTAGTTTGCCGGCTGACCCATGGAATTAACAGATCTAATTTTTATAGGAAAGGGAGGGAAAAAAAAAAAATAGGGCCACATTCAAGTTTTCGCAATAATTGTTTTTGACCACAAGGATAAATACTTTGGATTTTAGAATGAAAGTTTTACTTTTACGGTATGAAGTAGGGGTGGCAATGGGTAGGGTAGGGTAGGGTTTGGAGTCAATCCTAACTCTATCCGCGGGTTGAGATTTTTATATAAATTCAACCCTACACTACCCGCGGGTTGAGAATATCTCAACTCTAACCCTACCCGCTCTTAATCCGTGGGTACCCGACCCTATCCGCGGGTTACAAAAAAAATGCAACGTTATTATATAATTTGATAATAATTTAAAATAGAACTGACTTTTATGTAAAAAGAGTTTATTAAATTATCAATTAATAATCTTCTTTTAATGACTAAGGATCTTTTGTATTTAGCGAGAAGTCTTTAGTTCAACATCTATTTAAAATATATTTTTATATAAGTATATAACATATACATATATAAGGTGCGGGTTGGTCGGGTAGGGTTGAGGCTCAACCCGCACCCTACCCGACCCGCACGAAAACTCTACCCGCACCCTACCCTACCCACTGCGGATCAGGTTGGCAACCCTACCTGACCGGATGGGATCGAGTTGGGTACCCGCGGGTAGGGTACATATTGCCACCCTAGTATGAAGTGAAGTCTATTCTTACTTCTTAGTGAATTTAGTACACCTCTCTTTATTTCATTTGAATCTGGCTACTTCTGAAAATTCCAATTGAATTATAAATACTTAACTGATAGTATTTCTATTTTTATAAAATAAATGAGCCATTGGATGAAATCTCACATTAATCTCACACCATTAAAGGGTAAAGTATACTTTTTGTCTTTTAAGTTTGACAAAAATTTCAAAAATACCCCTAAGTTTTATTTTGTTTTAATTTTATCCCAAAAGTTTTCGATTTGTATCAAATATACTCCTGACGGCTAATTTTTCACAAAATTTAAAACCAATTCAACAACAATTTTATAAGAACAACTCTCAACACAAGCATATCAAGCATAATTTTCATGCATTATTGTTAGATTGGTGTTAAATTTTTTAAAAATTTAGCCGTTGAGAGTATATTTGATGCAAATCGAAAACTTTTAGGACAAATTAAAATAAAATAAAACTTAAGGGTATTTTTAAAACTTTTGCCAAATTTCAAGGACAAAAAAAATATACTTTACCCTTTATAATGTTAAAATATATTTAATATGTATTTTAAAGGCTTATTTCAATTTAAATTTCAATTATAACTTGAATTGATTAAAAATGTATACAATACCCCTATCTTGCAATAGTGCATCACAAAGATAGAAGAGGTTTTCAAGAACAATTTTCAGAATACTGAGTATATATTTTTAGAAATGAAAATATACTATGTATATGTAATATTAAAATCAATCAAATTAGACTCATTTAGAAACAACCAAATATAATGTGGAATAAGGGTTTCACTTTTAAAACTAAATCCAACGGAAACCAAGCAAACCCCTATTATTAATTATTATTTACTAGTAACTTTTAAAACTTATACTATTAATACAAATCACAAATTCCTCTTCTATTCATATTCATGTTCATATTTCCTATGTTGTTTACCATGACATATCGAATGAGTTTTTAATGGGTGATATTAGAATTGAAATTAGGGGTGTGCATGGGCCGGGTGAAACCGGGTTTGATGTGACCCAGATTCGGCCCGAAATATATACCGGGCCTATTTGTTAGACCCGAACCCGACTCTAGACCCGATGAAACCTATACACTTTCGGGCCACGATTATACCGGGTAAAAACCGGGTGAAAACCGGGCCGTTAACATTATATTACCTTGATACCTTCTTGTAAGTTAGTATGTAAAAATATCCAAATTTCCAAGACTCCAACCATTATTTGACATGGTAAAATTCACTTAGAAAAATATAATAAGAAGTAACTCTTCTCTAAAATTAAAGTATAACCATAATCAGTATTAATATTGCCTAATAACACCAAATATTTAAATCAATACAAATAACACAAAATTATGCATTAGTCTAAAGTCTTATGCATTTTAAGCATAAAACATTAACTTATAGTCTTATATATAATGACTAATAACACAAATATTAAGGTTTACAATACTTAAATTTCACATAATAATAACCATCATCCATCACTAATAACACAAAATATTAATTGTGTATGATGATCGGGCCACCGGGCCGATTTCGGGTGACCCGAGCTATGGCCCGGACCCGACCCAAAATAATGACCGGGTCTACTTTTGAGACCCATACCCGGCCCTAGACCCGATGAAATCACATCAAATTAGCCCCTAAAGTGTTCGGGACCGGACCGGGTCTTCGGGCCGGACCGGGCCATGCACACCCCTAATTGAAATTATCTTTATATAACATGTCTTTCTCACGATAATTGTTTTTTAATTAAATTTGGATAGCAATTATTAAAAAAATGGATACCTCCTCTTTTTATTTTATTTTATTAATATACTAAAAGTGGGTTTTTAATTAAGCTTATTGGAGTGAGGTAGCATATGTTTCTTTACTCATTTTCTCTCCAAAATAAAATACATTAATTAAAGAAATAATAAAAGAAGTAATTACAAATTATTATCATTAATAATTTCTAATTCGTGTAGTTTA
>NC_029790.2:133214457-133221076 GCF_000816755.2 Arachis ipaensis | reverse complement strand
GTTTCTTCAAAATTTGGTTTATTGATTATTTTCTTTTATATTTATTTAAAGGGAAAAAAATAAATGAGTTTTTGTTGAATGTTACTATAACTAAATCTAACATTCAGAGCAGTAGAGCAGAGTGTATTATTGTGTTTGGTCCCTGTCAACGCTTACCAAATAAACTAATCACTAATAATAATTTGTTTTAATTACTTTATTTATTTATAAAAGAGAAAATCACTATCCACTAATAAGTACACGTATGTATAATTGTATACTAACGAGTCTAATTAAGCATTGGATCCAAATTAGCGAAGTTTAAGGTCATGGTCTGTGTATCCACACATATACCTAGGAAAAATGTGTTTTCATCACATGCTGATGTTGTTTTGTCCTAATCAAGGTAAAATCTTATCTACTTATTTAAAAGTAAGATAAAATATGTTTTATGTATCTCACGTTTTGAGAATTAAAAAAATAATTAATATTTAATTTTATTTAATTTTATCTTTAATATTTTTTATTTGTGTCAAAATTAATTTTAAACATTAACTCGATTAAAATTATTAGAGACAAAATAAAAAATATGCAGAGGTAGTTTTAAGGGCAATTTACGTATCTAAATTGTGGAAATGGATCCTCTCCATTTTTTTTTGTCACTGGAGAGAATACAGTGTAATCTCTCACCTTCAATTTTTCAAGTGGGACCAGAAATAAATGAGAGAGAGAATACAATGAAGGGTGAGATCTTCCACTGGATATCATCCAGTTTTTTTTCCACTGGAGAGGATCCACTCCCCTAAATTGTTTGATCCCCAATATTACGCAAATACATTGTTTCAGTTTTTAATACGCAAATGCATTGTTTCTATATTTTATGTAAACCGCTACTGCCAGTAGCGGTTTACGTGTGAGTGTGTGTAAACCGCTACTGGCAGTAGCGGTTTACGTGTAAGTGCGTGTGTGTAAACCGCTGCTGGCAGCAGCGGTTTACGTGAGTGTGTGCGTGTGTGTAAACCGCTACTGCCAGTAGCGGTTTACGTGTGATGGTTTGCCTATATAAACCGTGGTTGCAGCCGCGGATTATGTGTTTAGAAGGTTTGAGGAGTTTTCTAGAGAGAGAAAATTGTAGAGAGAAGTCAGAGCAAGTTGTGAGCGGGCCCGAGGTTCCTCAGCGGCGACTTCTGGCGAGTTATCATGGCAGGCAGGAACCTGTACCGACTGAACGGCGTTGCGCATATTGCCGGTTCTATTGGTGACGAGGTTAGTTAATATTTATTTTTTTTCTAGTCTTTGCATATCTTAGTCAGAAAAACGGTAGGTTAGGTAGACGAATTAGAATTTATAGATCAGTCGTTGTATCCTGAATTTAGGGTTCGCATGCTAGGATGTTAGTTCACTAATCTTGGTTTAGTGTTTTTAGTTTTTGTTTGTTAGTTATAGATATGCCTAGTTACCTGAAATTTAATTCCATTCAATGAATGTTATGCCCGCTAATTAATGTTGGTTTAGTTTAGGGAACGGGATAGTTGACATTAGTGAATTATTATAGTTTGTTTAGGATATTTGTATGATATGAAGTTTTAAATTTTAGATCTTTACAATATTTTAAAATTTCTGGATGTTAATAAGTAAATTATTTGTGTTGTTATTTTCCCTATCGTGAGTAGGAAATTTTTTTTAAATATTATATAGGAGAATTTGCTGATGGTTTAAGGTATTCGTATTCGGTTAGATATGGAAATCTGTTTAAGGATAGGAGAATTTAATTGGACTCTGTTTTCGTTTGTTGTTCTGTGCAGCCCAATAGGTGTATATACAGTGTGAGGCGGCAACAGAATATGCCCATGCATGAACGTATCATCCCGTATTTAGAGCGGGCTGGATTGTACCATTTGGCTAGGCTAAATAGCCAATGGTTCTGGTTGGATGAGCCACTCGTTAGTGCGTTCGTTGAGAGGTGGCGTCCTGAGACGCATACGTTCCACATGCCTTTCGGAGAATGCACAGTGACATTGCAGGATGTGGCATTTCAGCTAGGGCTTCCTGTGGATGGGGAGGCTGTGAGTGGTTGCCTTGGTGAGTTTGAGACATACATGGAGGGTGGCCGACCAGCTTGGGAGTGGTTTGAGGACCTATTCGGTGAGCGGCCCCCACCGAATAAGGTCAAGCAGATGACAGTACACTTTACATGGTTCCACGAGAGGTTTAGGGTGCTACCACCAGATGCGAGCGAGGAGACTGTCCGCATATACGCACGGGCCTACATCATGATGCTGTTATCGACTCAGTTATTTGGGGACAAGAGTGCGAACCGGGTTCATATACGATGGTTGCCATTTGTGGCAAACCTTGATGGCATGGGGAGGTATAGCTGGGGTTCGGCCGCTTTGGCGTGGCTGTACCGATGTATGTGTCGAGTAGCAAACAGAAATGTGACTAATCTTGCGGGCCCGCTCCAGTTACTTCAGAGTTGGATATTCTGGCGGTTTCCGTCTCTTAGGCCGGCCGGGTTTGAGGTTTTCTCTTTCCCGCTGGCATCAAGGTTTGGGTTATGCTTTTTTGAGTTTAACAAATTTATTGGGCATATTTTAAATTTTGTGTCTCATATGACTTAAATTTAGGTGGTCTGCCTACTTACCTCCTAATGATGGAAAGGAGCAGAGGGTCATTAGGTATCGGCTTGCATTGGATCGACTGACCGCTCGTGATGTAAGTTTTATAGCAGCAAGAGTTTTACTTTTTGTTTGATCTCTATTCGTGACTAGATATATACTTGTTATTGTAGTCCTTGATGAGTTCTTAAATTTCAGATTGTGTGGGAGCCCTACTCCGCGCTTGATGTACTTGCCGTGGTCCATCCAGAGATACTTACAGAGGAGCACAGTCGAGCCGTGACTGCCGTGACTGCCTTGATATACTTTGCGGTCATCGAGTGGCATCAGGTTGACAGGGTTGTTCCACAGCTAGGTGGAGTACACGAGGATGCTGAGGATGCTTTGAACGTAGACTGGCTGCATGCTAAGGACGGTAGGGGTGGCGATAGGTGGTTTCCCCACTACTATCAGAAATGGCATGAGCATTGGGAGAACCGACTTGATGCCGTCATTTCCATTGAGCGAGTGGCAGATCCTGGCCCATCTGCAGATTACCTAGATTGGTGGTACCGAGAGGCTCAGCGGTTCCTTAGCCCTGGGGCTGCATTTGCCGATCCTAGAGGCACCCAGATACCTCCGGAGGCATATCAGAGAGGATCCTCCCAGGTTCCACGCAGATCACAGCTACCTGATATGCCGGACAACCGTCGTGTTGAGAGACGCCGTCGTGTTGGTACTAGGGACACCGGTCGAGATTGGAGGTGGTTACATGATGCGATGCAGGAGGATGACGCAGGCGGAGATGCTAGACCTGAGGTCGATCACCGTGTTCGTCGGGCTAATGCCAGACATGGGAGAACTCCGGATGATACACAGCACGCAGGCGGAGTTAGTGGGTTTGCAACGACTGAGGCTGGAGGGGATACATTCACTAGCAGAGCTTATTCTCAGATGCCGGAGTTCACACCGACCATGACTATGGATTTAGATGATCAGCTGGTCAGTCCACGGTTTTATGATTTTAAATCTTTACAATATTTTAAAATTTCTGGATGTTAATAAGTAAATTATTTGTGTCGTCGATGCTTATCAGCGGCTTACAGTGGCGGAAAGCCTCAATACACGGAGGAAACGTCCAGAACATCCGATGAAAGAAAACTCTATCCTCGTCAACTTGGTCACCCACCCTAACCAGGGACGTCTTCAGCAGAGCAATCGAACCTTCCATCGTGCATGTGACTCCAAGGATCCACCGAGGCAGATCTGCATATGACTCCTCCCAATCACCATATATTTGCGCTACTGCCTTCTGCTTCGCCAACCACACCTTCCGATAACTAGGCATGACTACTGATATTATCATTAACACCAGAAAACAAAAAGACTTAAAACTCATAACTGATACAAGCAGATACGTTTGTTATCACGGAAACTACGACAAACGAAATAAGTAAAGATAAATCTACATCCCACTACTAGATCCTCGCTGAGGGCAAACCCGTCGGGTATGACCGGGCTGCCTGCACAGACCACACCTCTTAGGTCGGCTGGTGTCGGCTTCGTCCATGTTGTTGCGGATGCGGGTGGACCGTGGTCGTCCTTCTCTAGCCCTTCTCATGCCCGGATCGGGTATAACCGTCGGCCCGTCATATGGTGGCCAAAGCCCATCTGGAATACATGGTGAAAAGGACATCTCATACAATGGTATTTCAGGTTGTCGGACTCCATAACCTTGTACTCAACTCCACGCCGAATACTGTAATCCTTCACACTCAACACGGCTTCCTCTTTACTCTGGAAGGATTGGCCAATCTGAAATTCAGACATATTTGTCCCATCATGCATCCCCTGCCCCTCGAATGTTGCATCAGCATTCTGCTGTTGGCTGATGGCTTCCAAGTTCAAAGAAGAGAGGTGGGGAGGGTACTCCTGTGTTGCAGAACCGGAACATCCATGGGCTGAACGTCCGCCTCTTGAAATATCATCATCACTGTCCCCACCAATATCGACAGGCTCCTCATCCAAATCATCGTCAAACAGTGCATTCTCAACCCGATCCGGTCCGGCATCGCATTCAAATTCAGGAACAACAGGACCAACATATGCATGAACAGCCCCAGCACGTTCGGGCTCCGGATTCGGAACTGCCACTGCTACCACAGGCATCGATGTTGAGGCACCACCGGCTGGGATCGACTGAGGATTAGGGGCCGATGTCCCTGAGCTATCCACACCATCTTCCAACTTTGCAAACAGCTCAGTTACCCTCACCTCCGGAAATCTACGCCTGCAGTGAAACAAGACATGCAAGTCTTCATCCGACCCGATCACGAAGGTCTCATATCTCACACCAGTTGAGACAACATCAATGGGAATCTTGTAAAATAATTTTTTTACCCACTTCGTCCCACACACACCGAGCTTCCGTAATATGCTTTGCTTAATCTCCGCCAACGTATTCGAAGATCGGATAAAAACACTAAGCGGTTCTCTATCTGTGAATTTTACACCATGCCTTTTGCTCTTTTGAATTTTTCCAGAGCAGTGAACCAGAGCAAGTAGCAATATCTAATTTGGTTTATAAAACTTTTAGTGTTAATTTAAAATAGGTTTAATTACCCTGTTGGTCCCTATAGTTTCGTGAAATTTTTAATTAGGTCTCTATACTTTTTTTCTTTTTAATTGGGTCCCTGCACTAATTTTTTTTTTAATTAAGTCCCTCTTAGTAGTAATTGGCTTAATTTTATAGGGACCCAACTAAAAAAAAAAAGAATTGGTACAGAGACCTAAATAAAAGGAAAAAAAGTATAGGGACCCAATTAAAAAAAGAAATTGGTGCAAGGACTCAATTAAAAGGAAAAAAGTATAAGGACCTAATTAAAAATTTTGCAAAACTATAAAAACCAACAGAGTAATTAAATCTTTAAAATAATCTTTAATTTTTGAATTTATAAATGATAATTTTTTTGTTTGTCTTTAATTTAACTGTAATTAATACCGTCCTAACATGAAGTTGTGAACTCGCAAGCAACAAATTATTAGGCAAAGAATTTGATGGTCCAAAACGTTTGAACTATTAAATGGTCTTATAATAAAATATGTTTTTTAAATTTTTTAATTAATAACGGCTAAATAGTCTGTTTCTAATTTTAATTACAAATTAATTTCATATATTTTATTTAATCATAAAAATTATTTTTTATTTTATAAATTATTATTTTATCATTCATCTATTATGTTTATTAATAACCAAAAAACAAAAACAACAACAAATTAGATCTTCCCTTGATCGTAATAACTTTTTGGCAATCCCAATCGATTAAAAGTTTATCTTTGATCTATTACATCCGTGGAGGATTTTAAAATCGTGTTTCTTAGAAAATCAATTAATTGGATTAACAAAACAATCGATTGAATTTCAGGTTTTCCATAACTTAATCGATTGGACTTCAGGTTACCATAAGTTGCAAGGTAGTATGATTTTCGCAAAAATCAATCGATTGGTCATATTACCCAATCGATTGAACGATGACTAGAATGTGAATTTTTTATAATTCAATTGATTGTTTATATTACTCAATCGATTGAAGGCCGCTATTAAAATGATATACGAAGGTTTAATCGATTGGTATGATAATACAATTGATTGAATTTTGTACGTGACTAATGGTATATTCCAATTCAATCGATTGGTATGATCATTCAATCGATTGAAATGTGATGTAAATAAATTTTTTTCTGCATTCAATTGATTGAATTTTTAATCGCGCCATTATCAATTTTCATATCGTTTTCATTCAATTGATTGTTTTGTTAATCCAATCGATTGATTTTCTAAGAAATACGATTTCAAAATTTTCGACGGATGTAATGGATCAAAGATAAACTTTTAATCGATTGGAATTGCCAAAAAATTATTACAATCAATGAAAGATCTAATTTGTTATTGTTATTGTTTTTTTATCATAATAGATGAATAATAAAATAATAATTTTTATAATTAAATAAAATATATGGAGTTAATTTGTAATTAAAATTAG
>NC_029790.2:133213929-133214344 GCF_000816755.2 Arachis ipaensis | reverse complement strand
ATAGATAGACAAAAAAAAAGGATAGATGCAGCCATGATCGAATTTCGATCTTTACAATATATAGTTGATCCAGTGAACATATTTCTTTGTTGAGAGACATTCTGGAGTTAAAATCAAGATCTAGGGAGAAAACGTCTTGCATAACTCCAGGAAAACCAATGTTTGTGCTGATTGTTAGTAAATCACAGTTTAAAGAAACAATATGATTTTCACTTTCTTAATAAATCTGTTTCAGATTCGGTAGGTTAAAAATTAATTTATCGTATATCTAAGTTCTATTTTAAAATTTTTTTATTAGTCAATAAATTACTATATATAAAAAATAATATTTGAACTCTTTACACTTATATAATAAATTAACTATTAGATCAATTTAAATTGGTTGACTTAAACTAATTTTAAGAATAAATACTCA
>NC_029790.2:133209984-133213766 GCF_000816755.2 Arachis ipaensis | reverse complement strand
AATCCATCCTTTGTCTATTTTCACAAAGAATTAAATATTTTTTGTCAAAAAAAAAAAGAGATACTTGGAGTTTCAATATTTTCATTTTATGACAATACAACTTCTCTCTTAAATAATTCTTTAAACATTAATGAAAATTAATTTTGTGAAGATTTTATTTATAATTTATAGGAGTTTTAAATCCCACAAAATTCTTTTCAATAATATAACTAATTATAACCACTACTATCATCACCACTTTCCTCATCTTTATCATTATCACTTCTATCTCTATTATTTCTATTGTGTAACCATACTTTATCATTATCGTTGTCTTTTCTACCGTCATCATCACCAATACAAATATTATCAATATTAATATTATCTTATTTCATTTCTTGTTCGATGATATTTTTTTCTTTTAAAAGATTTTCGTATTGTAATTATTTTTAGGATCAGTTTTTGGGTTTTTTTTTTCTTTGGCCTAAACCCCGTTAGTTTAAAAAAAAAAAAGTTGATATGCTATTTTTAAAAAAATCGTATGATTTTTTTTTAACATGACTCGATATAATTGATAATTTTAAAATTCTCTATTAAAATTTCTCCCCTTTACAAAATTGTTAATTGTAACTTCAGATCTATTATAAGTTATTATAATATAACTAAGACAGTTATAAGTGTAATACCTAATATTTTTAAATTAGCCTTCAATTTTATTTGGATTATATTAGTGGTTAATACTCTAGTGAGAACCTTGACCACAAGAATCGTTACTAGTTGGGAAGTATAAGTGGGCCTAGTGATACTAAGACAGAAAGTGGGCGTACTAAATCATAAAGGCAAAAATAATAACAAACTTTACTCATATTAAATAATTATATAATAAATAAAAACAAATATCATAACCATAATCATAGTCACTCAATAAATATTAAATAAGACACACAAAGGATCCTAATTTTCTCATTTTGTGTAATTATGGTTGAAACAATCGCCTATTCTCCATCCTTAATATGAATTTAGGTAAGTGCTTAACGTTTCGTATCTATGTCTTTGATATCCCACTCCTAACTATCTTATAATGTACTGATCTTTTTAGCTCAATCAAGTAGCGTATTGTTTTATACTGCATTATTCCTGAAGATGGTACAAAAAAAAGGGATGAAAAACAAAAATTTCTCAATAGTTTATCTATATAGTGTCATCATATCTATCTCCAACCACTTCGAATTTTAAAATAAAAACAATAATAATACAATGTTATTTAATTATTATTTTCAAAAGGCTTTGTTAGTTGGAGTGGTGTAACTTTTAGATGCTTCTCATTTACTTATGTTATGATATATGTGACTCATAACAAAATGCCTATAATGTTAAAATATATAGAATGCAAATTTATAAATCTTGATTTGATGTGCCAATAAACCATAAAGCAAGACAAAATAAATAAGAGAAGAACAGAAAGAATTTTTTAATAAAATAAGGATTATAGACATAATAATAAATTAAATAGAAAGGATCTTTGGATAAAAGAAGAATATTTGAATGAAATAAGAATAATAAACACAATCATAAATCAAATAGAAAGGATAAAAGAAAAACAATCATAATCATACACTTTTTAATATATTTTTCATTATTTTTTTCGTAACTTTTAAGGAAGGTATTGAGCTCAAATTGGCATAAAAACTAAAAAGGTAGGAGTCTCCTTCCCTTACTGAACGATCATCTCGATCGATCACCTTCCCTTATCGAAGGATCATCTCGATCGATTATCTTTCCTTACCGAAAGATCACATCGATATTTTGTCTTTGAAGGTCACATTCCCTTACCGAAGGATCATTCCCTTCATTCAAATTACAATCAAGGTTATTTAGACATACATAAGAAGGGAATTTATATTACAAAAAAAAAGGGACAAAAGTTTGTCGATCACCTTCCCTTTCCAAAGGATCATCTCGATTCAATCACCTTTCCTTACTGAATGATCATTTTGAGATTTTGTCTTTTTGAGTCTCATTTCCTTATCCAAGATTCTTATCCCAAAAGTTTGCCAATCACCTTCCCTTATCGAAGGGTAATCTCGATTCAATAACCTTCTCTTACCAAATGATCATTTCGATTATCTTGTCTTTGGGGGTCACTTTTTCTTACCGAAAGATCACTCCCTCAATTCTTTAATGCACATAAGATGGTTATTATGATGCATAATATGTATAAAATAAAGAGACATTATATCATGACATGCAATGCTAACATTTATATTAAAAAATATTTAAGATATGACATAAAAAAATAGTATAAAATCCCTACTTTCATTAAAGTTTCTATATATATTCTAATACAAATAGACACGATTTGTTAGCTAAGAGAGACTTGTTCCATCGCTAGACTTTGTGTATGTCTTATTAGCTAAGAGAGACTTGTTCTATCGCTAGACTTTGTGTATGTTTTGATGTACGTATGAATCTTTTGACTGGATAGAAAGAAAGTCTCCATATTCTGTAGTATGCATAATTTAGAGAAGATATTTTTTAGAATAATATATGAGTAAAATTTGTGAATAGTTTAGCAGAGGATTTAGAGTGAGAGTAAAGAATTGAGAAATGATAAAGATTTTTTCTATAATGGAATGAAGAAAGTATATGAATAGCAATAATAGAAGATAGAGGAATAGGTTATCTAGAATTTTTGTATATGTATAAAAAGGAGAATAGAATGAAAAAGAAATGACTTAAATGTCTCTTAGGTATGTGCAGATTGTGATAGGAGAATCTAGCTCGCGTTTAGGTGAAATTTTCAATCTAAATCGTCTCTTTGCAACCCTATAATATTTTGTACGTTTGAAATTTGAAAATAGCTATTAGAGACAAATTTATAGAGAATTGAATTAGCTTTAAACTGAGTTTTAAACAAAGTCAATCGAATAACCACAGATTGAGATATTTATGAAATACTGTTAGTGCTGGTTGGTTAAAACACGATATTTTATTATAAACTTGTAACAAATTTATCTACCTAATTTAATTTTAATTTGAATATTTATGTGCACTGAACTTAATGAATGAACCTAGTTTTTTCTTTAATTTTTTTTATATAACTAAAGATCATTTAAATTCAATAAATATAGAGTTAATTATGACTATATCTTAAAAAATTATTTATTATTAGTTATAAATTTACTAAAATTAGTATTTTTATATTTTTTAATTTTAAATTAAATATGTTAATTTTTAAATGCATTATTTTTTTATTTTTTATTATAATTTTAAAATTTAAATTATTACAATTTTAATTAATTAAGTATTCTATAATAAATATAATTAAAAAAGTTGGATGTTACATGGAAATCCGAATATTTAAACAACTATTACTTGTCCCGAGAATCTAAATGTTTGAAACTAGTTATGGTCATCGAGGCAGTTATCACATCCCAAATTGGTTGGATATTTCAATAATATTTATTTGTTAGTGTAGAAAATAGAAATAACCATTTTTTTAATGAATACAAAAAGTCAAAAAGTAAACAAGTTGCATGTGATTGAATATTACAAAAAAAATAAAAAGTGTAAAAAAGTTGCATGTGCTTGGTCCAATGGCCCTCGATATTTAACCACATGACAAGACACTCAAAACAAACGACTCCAAATATTTTTGGTTGGATTATCATCTCTTATTCTCTTCGTGATTAGTTTATTACAGCTCCGCCGTTCTCTCTTATTTATTTATTATTCTATTTTATTTTAGTGTATTTGTGAGTGAATTTTTTAATGAGTTAAAAAGAAAATGATCTTTGAAAAAT
>NC_029790.2:133209705-133209979 GCF_000816755.2 Arachis ipaensis | reverse complement strand
GGACGATTAAAACGTAACTCAAGCCATTTTGGTCTATTCGTAAAAAGTAAAAACTAGCGAATCGAACAGGTAAAAATATGATTTTTTTTATGAATTGTTTATTTTGGTTTGGCTCAGATAATTTGCGAATTAAGCATATTCGAATCGAGCGACACAATTGACTTGTTTGACACCTTTTTGTTATTGTAATATTAATTTTTTACCTAGATTTTTAGACTAAATTTATAAATACATGATAACATTTTCTTATGGATATTAAATAGAAATTTTTATA
>NC_029790.2:133204727-133209685 GCF_000816755.2 Arachis ipaensis | reverse complement strand
AAGTGGATCAATTCATTTAACTTATCAATTCGTATGAATAGAGTCAAGTTAAGATGATATTTTCTCTTTTTTTTTTTTCAGCGCCCAAACGGGCCAGGATAAAGCCCACTACCCATAAACCCAATCTCCCCAGTATTTGGATCCTGAGGCACCACCCTTCACCGGATCACTACCTAGATCTAGCATCTAGATAGGCAGAGGTAGCATAGTGGATTAGTAGTATCTGCCACCACCACATCTGGGCGGAGCAGCTGGTCGGATACCAACACTCCTCAGCAGAATCGTTAAGATAAAAACCAGTCATTTTCTGATTCGAACTTGTCGGCCCGCTCGTTTGATTAGCTCTATCAAAATCGTTTTTTGAACAACCAATGATTTGCCTTAAGCCCTTATAGGAGAAAACAGAAATGAACAATCACCGATAAACAAAAATTGTCATTTTCCATTTTCCATCTTGACACAATCAACTCAAGCCATACATTGGTTGAGAGAAGAGGGTGCCATCATAAAATTATAGATTATAGATATTAGATACGTGACGAAATATGCGTAAGCAAGAAAGAGACTTGGTCCAACTTCACATGCTTTGCGCCAAAATTCTTTACACAACTCGCTCTGTGTTTGTCTCGTCCTTGTATGCAAAAACTTGAATACAATTGGAGATTGATAAAAGATCAAAGTATGGAAGAATGCAAGTGCCTCCACAATGATAAAACTAAAATGATGATGTTCTTTCATAAATAACAAAATCTCACAATACAATGAACAAAGTTGCATAACCAAACTGATAGGAGCAACTAGTCGATCAATAAGAAGGAAAGGAGACAAATTTCAAATGAATTCCCTTCCCATGCATAATAATGTGCTACAATACACATTGAATTCAAACTATTATGAAGCTTTTAAAGAATAATAATAATAGCATTACTTACATTCCACTCTCTGTAGCATGAATGAAGTGCAGAGCAGAATCAAGATAGAGAACAATATATTAAACCATACATTCCAGGTATCAATTTTGATAGTAAATTAGTCGAATCTGCTGCAACCACACCGGATTGACGCCTCTCTAACCAATTCGCAACCAATTATTCCCAATTTCTTCAAAGCCAAGCAACACAACAAGAACCTTGCCAGTTGCCACTCATCCATGAGTGTTAACAGCTTCCCAAACAAGATTCTTTGGAACAGGATTAGAAACGTCGCGAGCCTGCAGCGCAGCGTCCCTCAGCGTCCGAATCGTGAGAGCATTTGCCTTCCAGAAGGACACGCAATTGTAAGGAAGATTATGCTTCTTGCAAAGATCCTTAACAAAGGGAGAAATCTTCCGAAGATGGCACCGAGGCAGCCTCGGAAACAAGTGATGCTCAACCTGAAACTGCAAACCTCCATGGAACCAATCCATCCAAGAAGAACAACTCACATCAAGAGTACCATTACACTGCTTCTCACACCAATCCGTTGCGGTTGGAGGACCAACATAAACTTTGGCAGAGAAATGGTTCAAACAGAATTGAACATGCTGAATTCCAGTAACAGAAAAGCTTGCTAACACAAACAAAATCCTTTCCCCCCAATTAGGCAAACAAGAAACCAAGCAAGGGTACCAAATCCAGAAAGCAATTAGCCCTAAAATCTCAGTTCCTCTATCAGGAACCTTCCGATTCGAAGACAACAACATGAAAGATTGCGCAAACAAATTGAGCCTAGCGAAGCACATAACAGGGTAAAATGTCCAATGCTGATAACTAACCAATAACCTAGAAAACGAATCGAATTTCATGATCCTCTCGTAGAAGCAAGAAAAGAGTGAATTGAAGAACCTCGAAGAGACGACGAAGAACGGAAGGTGTTGAAGATCGGGATCGAAATCGAGGCTGTTAACAGCAATGTGATGCGCATTGTGGTTCCATTTCCACCAACCAATGCTAATTCCGGCCAGAACATTACCGGAAAGAATTTGAAGAACCCGGTTGAGTTTCTTGGAACTAACAATCTTGTAATGACCGGAGTCATGACCAATCCAACCGCTCTGAATCCATAAAAATCCCATCAAAGCGCCGGAGCCAACGCGAACCAGGCCGGTCTGGGCGAAGAGAACCGCGTAAACGCATAAACAGAACATAATGAAAATGAAGACGAGAGAAGTGAGAACGCCGCGGTTATGGTCGAAGAGGCCCATTCTTGTGAAGGTGGAGAGGAGGTTTCGGTAGTCTCTGGAAGCTTCGGAGACGTTGTGGTTGGCGAGGTAGGAGCCGGTGAAGAAAGGTTGGAGGCGGTTGAAGGCGTGGTTGGGGTGGAAAGCGAGGAATGCATCGGTTACGTCTTGACCGGCGAGGTTGAGCAATGGGGAGGCGCCACCTGGATGGTATTGGAGCCAGTTGGTGACGTTGTAGACTTTGCCGTGAATGGAGATCCATAGATCTTGGGGTTTGTTGTGCTTGCTGAGTTCTTCTCGTGAAATGTAGTTTGTTGATTGTGGTTCCGCCATTGATGAATGTAACNATAGAAATTAAACTATATGTATATTTTATTTTTTTTTAGGCATAAATATTAATGAGATTTAAATCTACAATTGGATAAATTATATTATACAATTTCATGGGGACTAAATTAATTATCAGTTTTGCTGGACAGTTAATTTTTTAACTAATAATGATCAAATAAACAAAAGTTTAGAAATGAAAAGAAAAAATATTGATTGATTATTGCTCAAAAAAATTAATTTAATTATCAATAGATATAATATTCAATTTAGTCTCTCAACTTATATGAAGATTTTAATTTAGTCTCTAAAATTTTAATTGCATTTATAAATTTTGCGAACATGACTTATGTTAGTTCTTGAAATAATTTTCAACATATAAACATTAACAAATGAAACGCTGTTGTGGACAACCAGATGCCATACTATATTATGTAAACTAATATCGTTTCGATTTTGGCACTCAAATAATCTAAAACCGTCGTAAGTGGTATTTATTAAAATTTTACTTAACAAAACAAGTGATACGACGTCATTTTTGAGTTATTTAAATGTCAAAACCAAAATTGCATCATTTTATTAGTTCCAGCGTGACATGTGACTATCTATATCAATGCTTCATTAATATTTTTATACTGAAAATCATCTCAAAGATTAATATGAAACACGTTTATAAAATTTAAAGACTAAATAGAGATAATTAAAACTCTAAGAGTAAATTATCATTTTTGTCCCCAATGTTTAGGGTAAGTCCCAAAGTTGTCCCTAACGTTTAAATTGTCCTATTTAAGTCTCTAACATTTCAAAATTGACTCAATGTTGTCCTGCTATTAGGGATCTGTTAACAGAATTGACGGCGGGACAAAATTGAGACGATTTTAAAACGTTAGGAACAAAAACGATACATAGAAATAAATTTTAATTTTATCCTTCATTAATATCAATCTTTTACGATACATAGTTATTTAATTATTTTTAATCACATCTAAGTAAATTATACTTAATCACATTACTTTGATTCTAAATAAATTTATTTTTTATAATTTTACTTTTAAAGATTTTTTATAATTTATTTTTTTAAGAATAAAATTATAAAAAAAATTATTTAGAACAAAAGCAATGTGATTAAGTATAATTTACTTAGAAGTGATTAAAAAATAATTGAATAACTATGTATCGTAAAAAAATTGATATTATTGAAGGATAAAATTAAAATTTATTTCTATGTATCGTTTTTATCCCCAACGTTTTCGTCATATTTTAAGTCCCTAACGTTTCAAAATCATCTCAATTTTGTCCCGTCGTCAATTCTGTTAACAGACGGCAAGACAACATTGAGTCAATTTTAAAAAGTTAGGGACTTAAATAGGACGATTTAAACGTTATAGACAACTTTGAGACTTACCCTAAACGTTAGAGACAAAAATAATATTTTACTCAAACTTTAAAAATTAAATTAAAACTCATATACAAGTTTAGAGACCAAATTAAATATTAACTCTTACTTATAACTATAATTATAATGGCTTAAATTTAATATATATTACTAGAATAATTTATCCACCGTGCAAGTACTATATCATATTTTTATGAGTATTAAAGAAAGTATAATTAGAGTCAAACAATTTCTACCATCCTATATAAAATTAAAGAAGCGTTTTGTTTTGAGGTACTAGAACGAAGATTGGAGATTGAAACTCAGTATTATATTTAGTGGTTTAGAGACTGATACTAAAATTTCAATATTTGTTTCCAAAATTTTAATATTTCAATACTTCAAAAAATAGAGACACATAGAATTAAATTTTTTAGAGATAGAGACTGAAATTTTAATAACATTTTATACTTAAAATACCCTTATTTCAATTAATTAATATATATTATTTTTATGTACTATTATAGAATTAAATATTTTTAATACGATATGATAACCACGTATAGAATAAAATACCAATAGTATGTCAAGAGTAATACTAAAACTATAAGTTACATTATTTTTCCATAAAACATGCTTCCTTCCAAAAGAATATATTATTAAGAATTTGATTAATTTGTACTATCAATGTAATACTAAATTATTTAGCAGTAAAATTTTTAATAATTTTTATATGTATGAACATCATTACTTTCAATATTAAAAACTCAATTCTTTTCTAGAATAAAGTGTAGTGATTAATTATTGAGAGTTGAGACAATGATCACATGTGCCCACAGGATTGCTTTGAAAACGAGATGTTTGGCAGAATGAGTCTACTTGATGTGAGTAAAAGATTCCCATTTTTAAATGAGGGGAGAAATATTTATTTTTATAATAATAGTAATTGACATCGTACAGAATTTATTTTTTTAAATGGAAGTTATATTAGTGTATTACATAAATGTAGATTAAAATAGTATAATACTAATAAATAGTATAATACTAATATACGGACAGCGACATTTCCATGGAAGCATAAGACACATTTCGATAGGA
>NC_029790.2:133204433-133204720 GCF_000816755.2 Arachis ipaensis | reverse complement strand
TTTTCTTTTTAAAAATGTTCAAATTCATTAAAATATATACTCTTATAATTTACAGGATTTTTTCTGTCTTAGTAAAAATACTTTTCGCCCCACTAAATTACATAATCTTATGTATGCAAAAATCACATGACTATTAACTATTTCATGACATATATACTCATGGCTTTTCCATATTTAAATTTTTAACCTGAAATTATATCTATACTTTAAATTTATTCTATGTTTTCTCCACCAACATATTCTCTTGGTATTTTGGCTCTTGACTTGTTTCATCCAACAATGCAAGA
>NC_029790.2:133202365-133204389 GCF_000816755.2 Arachis ipaensis | reverse complement strand
AACTCTAAAAACTCTAAAGCAAAATTTTTTTAACATAGAAATATATAGAGAGAGATTATTAAAATATATTTAAGTTTCTGATTTTTTTTTTTAAATTTGGATATATCGATTTCTTATGTTCATTTAGATCTATTATATTCAACGAAAAAATCAAAAATCAAGCATAACTTCTATTATATTGACTTAATTGATACGAATGCACACATGAGAAGATTTGTAAAATGAGATCAATTAAACACAAAAATCGATATATTCAAATTTTGAAGAGTTCAAAAATTTAAATATATTTTTAAATTTTCACAAATTTAAATATCGGTAAACAAAAAAATTAGGGATTGATTTATCATTTTTTTTTTAATTGTAATCTTCTCTTAATGTTAAGTAGACACCATCTTAATCTTTTATTTATTTTTGATGAAGACATCCTGTTAATTTTGTTCAACAACTAATGATATGTCTCACCTTAAGAAAAATTAATGCTAAATTAATAATTGGTATTCCCAAAATCAATATAATCCTATATTACTAACCAAGAAGAAGGTTTACATGAAAAAGTAATAATCTAAAGGTATTTAGTTTTCGTTTTGATTTTTTGTTTTTATTTTTAATATTTTTTTTTGTAAATTTTGTGAAAAAAAATGAAAATAATAAAAATAATAAAATTCTGTTTTTTATTTTTACTTCTTATTTTATTTTTTCTTCATAAAATCTAAAAAATAAAAAATATTAAAAATAAAAATATAAATCAAACACACCCTAATCTTTTAAAACCAAAATTATTGCACCCAATAATATGTAAATAATTTCGATCTAAGGTGAAGATTAAATATTAATTATTAATCATTAATTTTAGCTGTAAATGCCATTGTATGTATAAACTTTTTCTATAATATAAGGAAAATTAAATAGATAGGAGATTGATTGATTGAATGGTTGTTAGCATTTTGCAACATAGGAATGTTAGATGCTCTGATTGTGATACAAATTAGATAAGGACAAGCCATTCATTGGGGTGCACTGCAGAAGCAGAAAATTAGTGTTTTTTAAGGCATAAAAACATACTAATAAGTTAAATTAAAATATTAATAATCATGCATATGGAATCAAGCATATAATATAATAATAGTGACAACCCCACCAATTGGGATGAAGCATTGTAGCCAAATAAAAATGAACCGTACAATATAGTATCTAATTCATAGCTTTTAGAATATGCCATAAGCCACATGGAGATGCTTCATCAATCACACTTTCTTAGCAAAATATCTTCAGTCTTAGATTTGAGTTAGAGTTGGCTTGCAACTAAAAAGGGAAAAAATTGGAAAAAAATAAAAATAAAAGCATACTTCAGCATTTTTTTAGAGAAAAACCCAAAATAAAAGACAACGAGATCCTTGACAAAAAAACCTCAATCTGTCTCCTGACAATTACTTCGAAAGGACAACGAAGTTTCTGTACAAAAAAAAATCAATGTTATTTTTTTTTTTGCACAGGGACTAATCAGTTCCAAAAAAAATATCAGGGGCCGAATTTGGTGTTTTTTTTTTCTTGGAGACCTCATTGTCCTTTCGAGATAATTGTCCTTTCGAGATAATTGTCAGAGATCGGATGAGTATTCACTCCATTTCTTATTTGCTGCGTGGTATAATGTAAGAATAAATGGACAATGAATTTTGAAGAAGCAAAATTTTGTGTTGTGATATAAAATTATAATCTGTGTAGAATAAATGATTGAGTTTTATACTTTTATTATAAAAGTTAATTATATAATTAATAAACGAGTGATGATTGGGAGTATATCATATCATGAAACAGTTCATTCAAAAAACTTAAGTTTTTAGGAGAAGACAACATTAATCGTTATATTTCTGATATATCAAAGTTTCTTTATCTTTTATTATAAAAAAAAACTAGTTTTTCTTTCTTGGCGATTAAGAAAAAATATAACATAGGACAATTGTTTTTCTTTTCATGAAAAAAAATTTGGAAACAATTGATTTATAATTATGTTACATTGACTTAAA